>NC_080112.1:44310988-44388488 GCF_950005125.1 Chionomys nivalis | reverse complement strand
CCCATGCTTATTCAGTCCCAGTCCAGCTGGCCTTGGAGAGCTCCCAATAGATCAGTTCCACTGTCACTGTGGGTGGGTGCACGCCTCGTGGTCCTGATTTCCTTGCTCATGTTCTCCCTCCTTCTGCTCTTCATTTGGACCTTAAGAGCTCAGACGGTTGATCCAAATTGGGTCTCTGTCTCTCTCTCGATCCATCGCCAGATGAAAGTTCCTGTGCCATTCTCCTTGGCCTCTCGTCAGCTCTCATTGTCCGCCACATTCCGAGAGTCCGGTTTTATCCCATGTTTTTTTCAGTAGCAGTCCAGCTGACCTTGGTGAGCTCCCAATAGATCGGCCCCACTGTCTCAGTGGTTGGGTGCACCCCTCATGGTCCTGACTTCCTTGTTCATGTTCTCTCTCCTTCTGCTCCTCATTATAACCTTGGGAGCTCAGTCCGGTGCTCCAGTGTGGGTCTCTGGCTCTATCTCCATCCATCGCTAGATGAAGGTTCTATGGCGATATGCAAGATATTCATCAGTAAGATTATAGGATAGGTTCATTTCAGGTTCCCTATCCTCAGGTGCCCCAATGAACTAACTGGGGACATTGCCCTGGGCATCTGGTAGCCATTCCAAGTTCAAGTCTCTTGTCACCCCTTAGGTGGCTCCCTTACCTAAGGTATGAGTTTCCCTGCTCCCCTATCCAACCTTTCTTTATCCCCATTCACCCCGATTCCCCCAGTTCCCCTCATCCTCTCCTTCACACTTTTCTCTCCCCATCACCCCTCATCCCCATCCCACCCCACCCCCAAGATTCCAATTTTTTGCCCATCAGTCATGACTATTTCCCATAGCTGGGAGGATATCTATATGTTTTCCCTTGGGTTTACCCTCTTGTTTAGCTTCTTTAGGATCACAAATTATAGACTCAGTGGCCCCTATCCATGGCTAGAAACCAATTATGAGTGAGTACATCCCATGTTCTTCTTTTTGGGTCTGGGTTACCTCACTAAGGATCGTATTTTCTATTTCCATCCATTTGCATGCAAAATTCGAGAAGTCATTGTTTTTTACCGCAGAGTAGTACTCTAATGTGTATATATTCCACACTTTCTTCATCCATTCTTCCATTGAAGGGCATCTAGGTTGTTTCCAGGTTCTGGCTATTACAAATAATGCTGCTATGAACATAGTTGGACAAATGCTTTTGTCATATGATAGGGCATCTCTTGGGTATATTCCCAAGAGTGGTATTGCTGGGTCCAGGGGTAGGTTGATCCCAATTTTTCTGAGAAACCGCCACACTGATTTCCAAAATGGTTGCACAAGTTTGCAGTCCCACCAGCAATGGATGAGGGTACCCCTTTCTCCACAACCTCTCCAGCAAAGGCTATCCTTGGTGTTTTTGATTTTAGCCATTCTGACAGGTGTAAGATGATATCTCAAAGTTGTTTTGATTTGCATTTCTCTGATCGCTAAGGAGGTTGAGCATGACCTTAAGTATCTTTTGGCCATTTTAACTTCTTCTGTTGAGAATTCTCTGTTCAGTTCAGTGCCCCATTTTTTCATTGGGTTAATTATCCTTTTAAAGTCTAGTTTCTTGAGTTCTTTATATATTTTGGAGATCAGACCTTTGTCTGTTGCGGGGTTGGTGAAGATCTTCTCCCAGTCAGTAGGCTGTCTTTTTGTCTTAATGACAGTGTCCTTTGCTTTACAGAAGCTTCTCAGTTTCAGGAGGTCCCATTTATTCAATGTTGTCCTTAATGTCTGTGCTGCTGGGGTTATACATAGGAAGCGATCTCCAGTGCCCATATGTTGTAGGGTACTTCCCATTTTCTCTTCTATCAGGTTCAGTGTGTTCAGATTGATATTGAGGTCTTTGATCCATTTGGACTTGAGTTTTGTGCATGGTGATAGATATGGGTCTATTTTCATTCTTCTACAGGTTGACATCCAATTGTGCCAGCACCATTTGTTGAAGATGCTTTCTTTCTTCCATTGTATACTTTTAGCTCCTTTATCAAAAATCAGTTGTTCATAGGTTTGTGGGTTAAAATCCGGGTCTTCTATACGATTCCATTGGTCGACTTCTCTGTTTTTATGCCAGTACCACGCTGTTTTCATTACTGTAGCTCTGTAATAGAGTTTGAAGTCAGGGATGGTAATGCCTCCAGAAGTTCCTTTATTGTATAAGATTGTTTTGGCTATCCTGGGTTTTTTGTTTCTCCATATAAAGTTGATTATTGTCCTTTCAAGATCTGTGAAGAATTTTGATGGGATTTTAATGGGGATTGCATTGAATCTATAAATTGCCCTTGGTAGAATTGCCATTTTTACTATGTTGATTCTCCCAATCCAAGAGCAAGGGAGATCCTTCCATTTTCTGGTATCCTCTTCAATTTCTTTCTTCAATGCCTTAAAGTTTTTGTCAAATAGATCTTTCACTTCCTTGGTTAGAGTTACCCCAAGATATTTTATGCTGTTTGTGGCTATCGTGAAAGGTGATGATTCTCTTATTTCTCTCTCTGCTTCCAGATCCTTTGTGTATAAGAGGGCGACTGATTTTTTGGAGTTGATCTTGTATCCTGCCACATTACTAAAGGCGTTTATCAGCTGTAGGAGTTCTTTGGAGGAGTTTTTGGGGTCGCTCATGTACACTATCATATCATCTGCAAATAATGCAAGTTTAACTTCTTCCTTTCCAATTTGAATCCCCTTTATCCCCTTATGTTGTCTTATTGCTATTGCTAAAACTTCGAGAACTATATTGAAGAGGTATGGAGAGAGTGGACAGCCTTGGCGTGTTCCTGATTTTAGTGGGATGGCTTTAAGTTTCTCTCCATTTAATTTGATATTAGCTGTCGGCTTGCTGTATATAGCTTTAATTATATTTAGGTATGACCCTTGTATCCCTAATCTCTCCAAGACTTTTATCATAAAGGGATGTTGAATTTTGTCAAATGCTTTTTCAGCATCTAATGAAACGATCATATGGTTTTTTTCTTTCAGTTTATTTATATGATGGATTACATTGATAGATTTGCGTATGTTAAACCAGCCCTGCATCTCTGGTATGAAGCCTACTTGATCATAATGGATAATTTTTCTAATGTGTTCTTGGATTCAGTTTGCCAGAATTTTGTTGAGGATTTTTGCGTCGATGTTCATGAGTGAGATTGGCCTGTAATTCTCTTTCTTGGTTGTGTCTTTGTGTGGTTTTGGTATCAGAGTTACTGTAGCTTCATAAAAGGAATTTGGCAATGACTCTTCTGTTTCTATATTGTGAAATACATTAAGGAGAATAGGTATTAGGTCTTCTTGGAAGTTCTGGTAGAATTCTGCATTGAAACCATCTGGTCCTGGACTTTTTTTGGAAGGGAGGTTTTTGATAACAGCTTCTAATTCTTCACGACTAACCGGTCTATTTAGGTTGTTCACCTGGTCCTGGTTTAACTTTGGTAAATGGTATTTATCTAAAAAAGCGTCCATTTCTTTTACATTTTCCAGTTTTGTGGCATACAGGCCTTTGTAGTAAGATCTAATGATTCTCTGAATTTCCTCTGTGTCTGTGGTTATGTCTCCCTTTTCATTTCTGATCTTATTAATTTGCAAATTCTCTCTCTGCCGTTTGATTAGTTTGGATAGGGGTTTATCAATCTTGTTGATTTTCTCCAGGAACCAGCTTTTTGATTCATTGATTCTTTCAATTGTTTTCTGTGTCTCTATTTTGTTGATTTCAGCCCTCAGTTTGATTATTTCCAGTCTTCTACCCCTTCTAGGTGAGTCTGCTTCTTTTTTTTCTAGAGCTTTCAGGTGGGCTGTTAAGTCTCCAATGTGTGCTTTCTCTGTTTTCTTTAAGTGGGCAGTTAGTGCTATGAACTTTCCTCTCAGAACTGCTTTCATAGTGTCCCATAGGTTTGAGTATGTTGTTTCTTTATTTTCATTGTCTTCAAGGAAGAGTTTAATTTCTTTCTTTATTTCTTCCTTAATCCAGGAATGGTTCAGTAGTTGACTATTCAGTTTCCATGAGTTTGTAGGCTTTCTGGGGGTAGCATTGTTGCAGAATTCTAGCTTTAATCCATGGTGATCTGATAAGATACAGGTGGTTATTAATATTTTTTTGTAACTGTGGATGTTTGCTTTGTTACCGAGTATGTGGTCGATTTTTGAGAAGGTTCCATGAGCTGCAGAGAAGAAGGTATATTCTTTCCTATTTGGGTGGAATATTCTATAGATGTCTGTTAAGTCCATTTGATTCATTACCTCCATTAATTCTCTTATTTCTCTGTTAGGTTTCTGTCTACTTGACCTGTCCATTGGTGAGAGAGGAGTATTAAAGTCTCCTACTATTAATGTGTGCGGTTTGATGGCTGCCTTGAGTTTTAACAATGTTTCTTTTACGTACGTGGGTGCTTTTATATTAGGGGCATAGATATTCAGGATTGAGACTTCATCCTGATGAATTGTTCCTGTTATGAGTAGAAAATGTCCCTCTCCATCTCTCCTGATTGATTTAAGTTTGAAGTCAACTTTGTTAGAAATTAGTATGGCCACCCCTGCTTGTTTCTTAGGTCCATTTACTTGATAAGCCTTATCCCAACCCTTTATTCTGAGTAGGTGCCTGTCTTTGTGGTTGAGGTGTGTTTCTTGTAAACAGCAGAATGTTGGATCCTGTTTTCGTATCCAATCTCTTAGTCTGTGCCTTTTTATAGGAGAGTTGAGTCCATTGACATTAAGTGATATTAATGACCAGTGGTTGTTAACTCCGGTCATTTTTTAAGTTGGAAATTTTGTGTGTTCCCCTTCTTTGTGTTGCGCTGGTGAAGGGTCTCTAGTTGTCTGAGATATTGTGGTCATTGTTGGACTCCTTGGTTAGTGATTTTCCTTCTATTACTTTCTGTAAGGCTGGATTTGTGGCTACGTATTGTTTAAATTTGTTTTTATCCTGGAAAATTTTGTTTTCTCCATTTATAGTGAACGAAAGCTTGGCTGGGTATAGTAGTCTGGGCTTGCATCCATGGTCTCTTAGTTTCTGCAGTACATCTATCCAGGACCTTCTGGCTTTCATGGTTTCCATAGAGAAGTCAGGTGTAAGTCTGATAGGTTTACCTTTATAAGTAACTTGGCCTTTTTCCTTTGCTGCTCTTAGTATTCTTTCTTTATTCTGTATGCTTTGTGTTTTGATTATTATATGGCGAGAGGATGTTTTTTTTTGATCCAGCCTATTCGGTGTTCTGTATGCTTCTTGAATCTTCATAGGTATATCTTTCTTTAGGTTGGGAAAGTTTTCTTCTATAATTTTATTAAATATATTTTCTGGACCGTTGAGCTGCGCTTCTTCTCCTTCTTCTATTCCTATTATTCTTAGGTTTGGTCTTTTTATTGTGTCCCATATTTCCTGAATGTTTTGTGATGAGAATTTGTTGGCCTTGCTGTTTTCTTTGATCAGCGTGTTTATTTTCTCTATGGTATCTTCAGAATCTGAGATTCTTTCTTCTATCTCTTGTATTCTGTTGGTTATGCTTGCTTCTGTAGTCTCTATTCGTTTACCTAGATTTTCCCTGTCCAGCTGACCTTCTGTTTGTGTTTTCTTCTTTGCCTCCATTTCAGTTTTTAAGTCTTGAACTGTTTCCATTATCTGTTTGATTGTTTTTCCTTGGTTTCCTAGGGTATCATTCACTGATTTACTCAATTCTTCAAACTTTCTGTTATACTTCTCATCCATTTCTATAAGGGCATTTTTTACATGTTGTTTAAGGGCGTCAATCACTTTCATAAAGTCAATTTTATCTACTTCTTCATGATTAAGGTGTTCATGTCCACCTGTTGGGAGGTCGCTGGGTTCTGGTGGTTTCATATAGTTTTTCAGATTGTTAGGTGAATTCTTGCATTGGCGCCTGCCCATCTCTTTCTCCGAATGCTCCCCTCTGGATCTTCTTTTACCGGATCAGGTCTCCTTGCCTACTGATGTACCTTCCCAGTGATGGCTCTCTGCAGTGCTAGTCTCCTGGTGTTATAGTGATGTCTCTCCTTGCTTGTTGCAGGCAGGCCAGTGAGACAAAGGAGGTCTCGCCTGCCTACTTGCCCTGAGGATTTGCCCCCAGCGCCAGACAGACTGAGCTGGATGGTGTTATGTGCCCAAAGAGGAAAGGGGACAGAAGGAAGAAGGGTTCTGGATGCAAGCTGGGTGGGACAAGAAGAGAGAGGCAGTATGGGGGGGTAGAGCCTCTGCAGGGAGCCCGGGGAGTATAGGGAGGGGGATGAGGAACTTCAGAGTTCCCTGTCCAGGGCTGTTTCCGCCGCCACTGGTCACAAACTCACCGCCCTGCTGTCTCTCCTGGTGCCGAGATCAGATCTCCGTGCAGGTTGGGTAGTTCGTAAACAAAGCGCCTACCTTGGTTGGTGCAGGCGGGCCAGTGAGACAAAGGAGGTCTCGCCTGCCTACTTGCCCTGAGGGTTTGCCCCCAGCGCCAGACAGACTGAGCTGGATGGTGTTATGTGCCCAAAGAGGAAAGGGGACAGAAGGAAGAAGGGTTCTGGATGCAAGCTGGGTGGGACAAGAAGAGAGCCCGACAATTCTTCCTCCCTTTCTTCAGCAGGATGTCTGGAGCTCGGCCCAGTGCTTGGCTGTGGATCTCTGCATTTACTTCCATCGGTTACTGAATGAAGGCTCTCTGATGACAATTAGGGTAGTCCCCAGTCTGAATACAGTAGATGGCCAGTTCAGGCACCCTCTCCACCATTGCTAGGAATCTTAACTGGGGTCATCCTTGTGGATTTCTGGGAGTTTCCCTGGCACTAGGTTTCTCTCTAACTTCAAAATGCCCCCCCTATATGAAAACATCTCTTTCATTATTGTCCCCTCCATCCTGCCCCAAATCTGCCTCCTGAGCCCAGCCTACCAAACCCTATCCCTCATGTTCCTATTCTACCTCTGCCCCCACCCTCAGTTTATCCAGAAGATCTCTTCTATTTCCCGTTCCCAGGAAAATCCATGCATCCCTCTTAGGACCCCCCTTGTTATCTAGCCTCTCTGGGGCTGTGGATTGTAGGTTGGTTATCCTGTACTTTACATCTAGTATCCCCTTATGAGTGAGTACATACCACGTTTGTTTTTCTGGGTATGGATTACTAACGGAGCTTTTAAAGTTCTTGCCTTTAAGACTCTCTTTCAGAGTCGAATTAAAGATGCCGGGATGAGCTAAAGGGGGGGATAGAAATCTGAGGGCAAAGATCTGAGAGGTAAGAAATCTATTTACAACAGGAATCATCTGTCCTTGTGTCTTTATTCTTCTCTCTTCAATCCATCATTTCTCATTGATCCTTCTTGTTCTCCCTTGTTCTACATTCTTCTTCCTTCTACTCTGTTCTATTTTGTTCTACCTGTTACAAACATCCCCAGTCATATATATTCTTAAAATCAGCAATTCCCCAGCCCTAGCAGGTTCCAGGGCCAGAATTCTTTTGCCCCATAGAAAATCAGATGAGGGTTTGCATACACAAAGAGATCCATGGGAGTGGCTAGTATATGTCCGGTGAACTCCTTAATGAAGAAAGTTAAGAAAGGAATTAAATCATCAGGGGAAGGTTAGTGTGTTGTGCTACATTTTAAGTAGTTATTAAGAGCTAAAAGGTGTATTTTCAGTAAAACTACGAACAGGGCATGGATTATTTAAATCAGTGTGCAACGTCTTTTCTTCCAGCAAGCATAGAGGCTACCAGGTATCCAGGCAACCTAGGGAATGCTGATGGCTCTTGATCAGATAGCACATACACCAGACACTGCAGTTTCTACCGGCCTAGGTCTGGAGGTAGGCTTACTGCTCTAAGTGAAGAAGAGATTCAGGCCCCTAAATTATCGGTTCTGGGCTACGCTGTTATCAGCTGCTCTGATCGTGGGTGTTGTGGGTCTTTCTCTGGTTTGCAGTTAATTCTCCCTTCTGTTGTCCTTGAGAGTCTGGAACTAAAATCATCAGTAAGCTGAGGTGAAAGTGAGTGTAAGGAGTTAAGAATCTTTTAAGTAGGGTAAAACTAGAACAGCAGCTTGGGCAGGTAGTAATTCTATGTCCTTGGGTATCTGTGACTATCTTAAGTGAAATGCTCTATGCCTGGACCCTAAGCATTGATCAGATGTCTGTTAATAAAGATAATTGCAGGAAGGCAGATCTCTGCACTTACCTAGAAGAAAGGAACAGATGTCTGGCAGTGAGAAACTGTTTTCACAAAACAGTTCTGAACTGGGGGAATTAATTCCCAAATAAGTAACCAAAATGGAGGTAGCTACAGAGAAAGTCTATAGCAAAAGTCAGCCATTATGCCAAAAGCCTTGCCTTTTGGTTTAAAAACCTGTACCAAAGCCCTTGGCTTTGATAAGTCACTCATGAAAAGATGGCTGAGCAATTACTATATAATGTTGCAGTTTGTAGCAGGCTACCTCTCTCAAAATTTTTTCTAGTTCCATCCATTTGCCTGCAAATTTCATGAGGTCATTATTTTTTACAGCTGAGTAAACATTGTGTAAACATACCTTCCTTATCCATTCTTCAGTTGAGGGCATCTAGATTGTTTCCAGGTTATGGCTATTACAAATAATGCACAATAGAGCAAATAAAACACAGTAGAGCAAGTGTCCTTGTAGTATGGTTGAGCGTCCCTTGGGTATATGACCAAGATTGGTGTATCTGGGTCTTGAGTAGATTTATTCCCAATTTTCTGAGAAACTGCCATATTCAATTCCAAAGAGGCTGTACAAGTTTGCACTCCCACCGGCAATGAAGAAGTGTTCCCCTTACTCCACATCCTCTTCAACATAGGCTGTTCTTAGTGTTTTATATCTTAGCCATTCTGACAGGCATCTCAGAGTCATTTTGATATGCATTTCCCTGGTGACTAAGGATGTTGAACAATTCTTTTTTAAAAAAATTTATTTATTTATTATATATACAGTTGTTGCGGGAGGTCCTTCTGCTCCTCCAGCCAATAGCTTCTGAGATACCAGCCCATTGGGGCGTGGTCTCTTTCCCTTTAAAAAAGCGGCTACTTCCCTCCTCGCTCTTTTCTTCCTAATTGCGCAGAGGGCTGTTGTCTGGGACGGTGATCTGTAAGTTTATTCCCCTTTAAATAAATACCACCCTATTAATCACAATTCCAAACTGGTGTGGGATTGTTTATGACTTGCGCCTTCATACAGTGTTCTGTCAGTCTGTATGCTTGCTGGCCCAAAGCGGGGACCAGATCTCATTACAGATGGCTGTGAGCCACCATGTGGTTGTTGGGAATTGAACTCAGGACCTCTGGAAGAGCAATCAGTGCCCTTAACCTCTGAGCCATCTCTCCAGCCCTATTGAACAATTCTTTAAGTGTATCTTGGCCATTTGAGATTATTCTGTTGAGAATTCTCTGTTTAAATCTGTATCCCAGTTTTTTTTAAATTTTATTTATTTATTTTATTCTTTTTTAATTAAAATTTTCACCTCCTCCCCGTTTCCCATTTCCCTCCCCCTCCTCCCACACATTGTCCCCTCCCCCACTCCCTTCCCCCTTTCCCCACTCCTCTCCCCCTCCCCCCACTCCATTCACCCTCCCTCTCGATACTGAAGAGCAGTCCAAATTCCCTGCCCTGCAGGAAGTCCAAGGTCCTCCCACTTCTATCTAGGTTCAGGAAGGTGAGCATCCAAACAGGCTAGGCTCCCACAAAGTTAGTTCATGTATTAGGATCGAAACCTAGTGCCATTGTCCTTGGCTTCTCATCAGCCTTCATTGTCCGCCATGTTCAGAGAGTCCGGTTTCATCCATGCTTATTCAGTCCCAGTCCAGCTGGCCTTGGAGAGCTCCCAATAGATCAGTTCCACTGTCACAGTGGGTGGGTACACCCCTCGTGGTCCTGACTTCCTTGCTCATGTTCGCCTTCCTTCTGCTCCTCATTTGGACCTTATGAGCTCAGTCCGTTGCTCCAAATTGGGTCTCTGTCTCTATCTCCATCCATCGCCAGATGAAGGTTCTAAGGTGATATGCAATTCACAGCCCTTGAGAAGACAATAATCAACTTTATATGGAAAAACAAAAACCCAGGATAGCCAAAACAATCTTATACAATAAAGGATCGTCTGGAGGCATTATCATCCCTGACTTCAAACTCTATTACAGAGCTACAGTATAGAAAACAGCTTGGTATTGGCATAAAAACAGAGAAGTTGACCAATGGAATTGAATAGAAGACCCGGATTTTAACCCACAAACCTATGAACACCTGAATTTCGATAAAGGAGCTAAAAGTATACAATGGAAAAAAGAGAGCATCTTCAACAAATTGAGCTGGCAAAACTGGATGTCAATCTGTAGAAGAATGAAAATAGATCCATGTCTATCACCATGCACAAAACTCAAGTCCAAATGGATTAAAGACCTCAATAGCAGTCCGAACACACTGAACCTGATAGAAGAGAAAGTGGGAAGTACTCAACAACACATGGGCACAGGAGACCACTTCCTACGTATAACCCCAGCAGCACAGACATTAAGGGCATCATTGAATAAATGGGACCTCCTGAGACTGAGAAGCTTCTGTAAAGCAAAGGACACTGTCACTAAGACAGAAAGGCAACCCACTGACTGGGAGAAGATCTTCACCAACCCCACAACTGACAAAGGTCTGATCTCCAAAATATATAAAGAACTCAAGAAACTAGAGCGTAAAAGGCTAATCAACCCAATTATAAAATGCACACTGAGCTGAACAGAGAATTCTCAACAGAAGAAGTTCAAATGGCCAAAAGACACTTAAGATCATGCTCAACTTCCTTAGCGATCAGGGAAATGCAAATCAAGACAACTTTAAGATACCATCTTACACCTGTCAGAATGGCTAAAATAAAAAACACCAATGATAGCCTTTGCTGGAGAGGTTGTGGAGAAAGGGGTACACTCATCCATTGCTGGTGGGAATGCAAACTTGTGCAACCACTTTGGGAAGCAGTGTGGCATTTTCTCAGGAAATTCGCGATCAACCTACCCCTGGACCCAGCAACACCACTCTTGGAAATATACCCAAGAGATGCCCTATCATACAACAAAAGTATATGCTCAACTATGTTCATACATAGCAGCATTGTTTATAATAGCCAGAACCTGGAAACAACCTAGATGCCCTTCAATGGAAGAATGGATGAAGAAAGTATGGAATATATACATATTAGAGTACTACTCAGCAGTAAAAAACAATGACTTCTTGAATTTTGCATGCAAATGGACGGAAATAGAAAACACTATCCTGAGTGAGGTAAGCCAGACCCCAAAAGAGGAACATGGGATGTACTCACTCATATTTGGTGTCTAGCCATAAATAAAGGACATTGAGCCTATAATTTGTGATCCTAGAGAAGCTAAATAAGAAGGTGAACCCAAAGAAAAACATATAGACATCCTCCTGGATATTAACCTCCATCAGGCGATGAAAGGAGACAGAGACAGAGTCCCACATTGGAGCACCAGACTACAACCCCAATGTCCAAACCAGGAGCAGGAGGAGAGAGAGCATGAGCAAGGAACTCAGGGCCATGAGGGGTGCACTGACATACTGAGACAATGGGGATGTTCTTTTGGGAACTCACCAAGGCTAGCTGGACTGGGTCTGAAAAAGCATGGGATAAAACCGGACTCAGTGAACATAGCGGACAATGAGGACTGCTGAGAAGTCAAGAACAATGGCACTGGGTTTTGATCCTACTGCACGTACTGGCTTTGTTGGAGCCTAGGCAGTTTGGATGCTCACCTTACTAGACCTGGAAGGAAGTGGGAGGTCCTTGGACTCCCCACAGGGCAGGGAACCCTGACTGCTCTTAGGGCTGATGAGAGAGGGGGAGTTGATTGGGGGAGGGGGAGGGATATGGGAGGCGGTTGGCGGGGAAGAGACAGAAATGTTTAATAAATAAATAAATTAAAAAAAAAGATATTCATCAGTATAGGATAGGGTCATTTCAGGTTCCCTCTCCTCAGTTGCCCAAGGTACTAGCTGAGGACCTCTCCCTGGACACCTGCGAGCCCCTCTAGAGTCAAGTCTTTTGTCCTTGGCTGTATCCCAGTTTTTAATTGGATTATTTGGTATTTAGAAGTCTAGTTATTTGTATGTTTTGGAGATCAGCCTTCTGTCAGATGTGGGGTTGGCGAAGACCTTTTCACATTATGTAGGCTGCCATTTTGTCTTATTGACAGTGTCCTTTGTTTTACAGAAGCTTCTCAGTTTCAGGAGGTCACATTTATTAATTGTTGATCTCAGCGTCTGTGCTACTGGTATTCTATTCAGGACATGTTCTCCTGTGTCAATGCATTCAAGGCTACTTCTCACTCTCTGTGAGGTTCAGAACTAGAATTTTTGTGGGATATAAAATCACCATCCATCCCAGAGCTGGCAGAATTCTTTGTAAGTCCAGTTTTTGGCAAGTTGGACTGTTACCGATAAGCCAAAAATTATGATGCTAGGATGTAAATGTTTGTTCCCTAGGATTGTCCATGCATCATGTTCATCCCCAAAGAATTTGTCTCTTACAGGCAGGTCAGGTGGGCAGTGCAGAGTCACAACCAATGTTAAGTACTTGCCTTCCATAAAGCCCCCAGTTCTCTTCTTAATAAAAATATAACTTTATCAGATGGGCAAGATGACCCTGAGTAACAACTATTCTAAAAGAACAATGCTGGTGTACTAAAGAAATGGTTCTAGCAATATCTTTACTGTATAAATCTCTCATCTGCCTAAGTGACCAGACTTACACTCTCCTATCTCTGTTGAAACTGTTCAAAGTGTAACCTGGGACCTGGACCTAAAAGAGATTTAAGGAAGGATGACAGTGCATGTGAAATGCATAAGCCTAAAGTGTGTATGAGTTTTACTGAAATCTTCTATTCAAGACTGGCTCCTCTGTGAGCATTAGCACTATTATAATCTCTAAGTGTGCAGAGTGATTTCTCATTGGGAAAGCCTATTGTGCTGTGTTCATAACACTCTAAGACCTTGAACTAAGCTCATGCTCACCATTTCCTATTTGGACTAGACCTTAATTTGAACATGATCAAACATCTTAAACTGAGCATGCCCTGTCAGTTACAGCTTAAACTGAGCATGCTCAGTAACATGTTTTTAAACTGAACGTTCTGTTGTGTAGCTAGTAAGCTGAACCTGCTAAATTTGGTCATGTACACCTTAAACTGAGCTTTCTCTGGAATATTCCTGTGCCTAATGTGTTTTCCTGCTTATGAATTCTACAAATAAAAGCCTGTGTTCATTATTGAAATAGGGCAGTGTTTGCAGAAGAACTTCTGCCTTTCCCTCCCTGCTGCACACAACTATCCACCATTTTTTATATTCTGGTTTTATTTGTTGGCTTTGTACTTACCAAGAGGAGCAAGCTATTGTTATAGCAAGATCTAAGAATTAAACTGAATTGTGTAACCTGTCTGCCTTTACATTGCCTTGTCCACAATGCTCTATAATTGGGGTATAGTGGTGTACACCTTTAATCTCAGCACTTGGGACGCAGAGGCAAGGGGATCACTTTGAGTTCAAGGCCAGTCTGATCCATACAGTGGGTTCCAGGCCAGCCAGGGATATATAGTGAGACCTTGTTTCAAACAATAATAACAATTATCAAATCTATAGAGAAAACCTGTTTCAGAAACCAAAAAAAGATAAATAATAAGAAAAGGAATGATGGTGATGCTAGTAATAATTCCATATGAAAGGGAAGATTTAGTTCCAACTCTGTATCTGCTAGGCTTGCATTTGTGGATTTAACTAACTTTGAATAAAAATATTCTAGAAAGGAAAAAAATTGCATTTGTACTGGGCATATCCTTTCTCTCATGTTATTATTCTCTCAGCATCTCTTCCTAAAATATTTATTTGTGTGTGTGTGTGTGTGTGTGTGTATGTGTGTGTGTGTGGTATGCACTCATGCCATGGTAGTGTGGAGGTTAGAGAATAACTTTCAGAAAGGCTCTTGCCTTTGATCTTGTTTTGAGGCAGCACCAGTCTGGTTATTTCTGCTGTGAGATGCCTACTCCAGAGTAGCTGGCTTGAGAGCTTCTGGTAGATTCTTCTGTATCTGCCTCTAATCTCACTTTAGGAGTTCTGGAATTACAGTTGCATTTAACTGAATCTTATTTTATGGGGGAGGGTGTTCCAGAAATTGAACTTGGTTGTCAGGCTTGTATGGTGTGTGATTCTGCCCATGGAGCAATTTTCCTGGTCCCAGGACAGCGACTCTTGCATACCATTTGTAGTGGTTTGAAGGAAAATGGCCCCTAAAGGGAGTGGCAGTGTTAGGAGGTGTGGCTTTGTCAAAGTAGGTGTGGTCTTGTCAGAGGAAGTGGGTTACTATGGAGGCAGTCTTTGAGGTCTCATATATGTTCAAGTCATGCTCGGTATCTCAGACCACGTCCTATAGCCTGCAGGTCAAGATGTAAAACTCTAAACTACTTTTCCAGCACCATGTCTGCCTGCATGCTGCCATGACCCACCATGATGATAATGGACTGAACCTCTGAACTGTAAGCCATCCAATTAAAGGTTTTCCTTTATGAGAGTTGCTGTGGTCATGGTGACTCTTCACAACAATAGAAACCCTAACTAAGACATTATTACATTAAATTTGGTATTGTAGGTCATCTAGATATTATTTATTTTTATTTTTAGAGATTATTTATATGGGAATCTGTGTGTAAGCTGTAATGTAAATACTATGCTACTTTATAAAAGGAACTGAGTCTCTGTTAATTTTTATTATTACTGGGGGTCCTGAAGCCAATCAATATGAAGTTTTCTTGTCTGGCTTCTTTTTTTGACCTTTATGTTTTTGGGCTGCAAGCATAAGAATTTTTTTTCCTTTTTAACTCTAAAGAGTATTTGCTTGATAGATGTGCCACCATTTGTTTCTCTGCTTACATGTTGTATGGTAATAGGTTGTTTGAAGTTTGTAGCAACTGTAATAAAATCTGTCTAAACAACAATTTTATGTTGATGTACACATATGTTTTCACTTTCTTCAGCTAAATACCCAGGAACAGAATTGTAAGGGTCATAATGTTACTATGTGACTGTGTTCTCATAATTCTTGTAATTGGTAATCTTTCTTTGTGGTTGTGCAGTATGGAAGCCAGAGGTTGACAGTGGATACAGGGTCCCTTACTGAATCTGGAGCTCATGAATTGGCTAGACTGGCTGGCATCCTCCAAGCTCTGCCTCTGCAGTGTTGAGATTCAGGTATTTGTCATCAAGGGCATCTCTTTAATGTTGTGCTCAGGATCCAAACTCAGGTCCTCATGCTAGCACAGCAGGAACCTTACCCACTGGGCCATCTCCATAGCCCTTTTTGTTAGTGCTTTTAAACTTCATCAATTCCATTGAAAAGTGCAGGTGGGTTGTGTGTGTGTGTGTGTGCGCTTGCAGGCACTCATGTGCACATGGTGTATTGTGTATGTCTGTGTGCACACCCACACGTATAGAAGTCATTGTCACATGTCTTCCTTTCTCATTCTCTAATTTTTGAGACAGTATCTTACTGAATGTGAATTTCACTAAAACGATTGGATTGGTTAGTCAGGGACCCCTAAGGAACGTCCTGTCTCTGTTTTCCAGTGTTGGATTTACAGATGCATCCTTTCCCTGCCCTCATGCTTACATGGCATATACTATACCCACTGAGCCTTCTCCCTAACCACAGTCTTTTAAATCTTTTTTATTAGATGTATGGGGCCTATAAGTTGGATTTCCCCAATAGCTAATGTTTTCAGAGTATTTTCATAATGTGTTCTAGTAATTTGTACATTCTCTTCCAAGGTGATTATCTTAATCTTTGGCTCATTTTAGGTTGGTTCTTGTACTTCTACCTCTTCAGAGTAACATATTCTGTGTACAAATCTTCTTTTTTAAAAGTAAACAAAGTAACTTTTTTCATTTTACATACCAATCCCAGTTCCTACTCTATTACCCTCCTCTCATTCCCTCCACCTCCCCCCTACCCCACCTCCATCCACTCCTCAGAGAGACTAAGGCACTTTGATCTGGGGAAAGATGAAGGCCCTCCCTACTATATCTAGGCTAAGCAAGGTATCCCTCCAGAGAGAATGGGCTCCCAAAAAGCCAGTACAAGCAATAGGGATAAATCCTGGTGCCACTGCCAGTGGCCCCACAGTCTGCACCAGTCATACAAATGTCACCCACATTCAGAGGGTCTAGTTTGCTCCAATGCTCTTTCTTTCCCTGTCCGGCTGGAGTTAGTGAACTCCCATTAGCTCAGGTAGACTGTTTCAGTGGCTGTCCCCATCATGGTCTTGACCTCTTTGCTCTTATTCTCACTCCCCCCACTCTTCAACTGGACTTTGAGAGCTCAGCCCAGTTCTTCGTTATGGGTCTCTTCCTCTCTTTCCATCAGTTGTTGGGTGAAGGTTCTGTGGTGACATTTAAGATAGTCATCAGTCTGACTACAGGGCAAGGCCAGTTCAGGCACCCTCTCCATATTGTTGCTTAGGTCTTAGCTGGGGTCATCCTTGTGGATTCCTGGGAATTTCTCTAGTGATAAATTTCTTGCAAGCCCCATAATGGCTCCCTAAATCAAGATATCTCTTTCTTTGTTCTCCATCTCTGTGCTTTCCCCATTTCGACCATCCAGTTCCCTCTAATTCTCCTCCTCCCTCTCCTTCTCCCGCCTCCTCTCCTTCTGCCTTCCCTTCTCCACCCACCCCACCATGCTTCCAATTTTCTCAGGAGATCTTATCTATTTCCCATTCCCTGGGGGATCTATGTATGTATGTTTTTCTTAGGGTTCTCCTTGTTACTTAGCTTCTCTAGGGTCGTGGACAATAGGCTCCTAAACCTTTGCTTTACAGCTAGTATTCACCTATGAGTGGGTACATACCATGCCTATCTTTCTGAGTCTGGGTTACCTCACTTAGGATGGTTTCTTCTAGTTCCATCCATTTGCATGCAAATTTCAAGATGTCATTGTTTTTTACTGCTCAGTAGTACTACATTGTATAAAAATGTACCACATTTTCTTTATCCATTCTTTGGTTGAGGGGCATCTAGGTCGTTTCCAGGTTCTGGCTATTATACATAATGCCGCTATAAATATAGTTGAATAAATGTCCTTGTACTATGGTTGAGCATCCTTTGAGTATATGCCCAAGAGTAATATTGCTGAGTCTTGGGGTAAGTTGATTACCAATTTTTCTGAGAAACCGCCATACTGATTTTCAGAGTGGTTGTACAAGTTTGCATTCCCACCAGCAATGGAGGAGTGTTCGGCTTACTCCACATCCTTTCCAGCATAAACTGTCATTGGTGTTTTTGATCTTAGCCATTATGACAGGTATAAGATGCTATCTCAGAGTCATTTTGATTTGCATTTCTCTGATGACTAAGGATGGTGAACATTTCCTTAAGTGTCTTTCAGTCATTTGAAATTCTTCTGTTGAGAATTCTCTGTTTAGATCTGTACCCCATTTTTAATTGGATTATTTGATATTTTGATGTCTAATTTCATGAGTTCTTTATATATTTTGGAGATCAGTCCTCTGTCTGATGTGCGGTTGGTGAAGATCTTTCAGTAGGCTGCCTTTTTGTCTTATTGACTGTATCCTTTGCTATACAGAAGCTTCTCAGTTTCAGGAGGTCCCATTTATTAATTGTTGTTTTCAGTGTCTGTGCTACTGGTGTTATATTTAAGAAGTGGTCTCCTGTGCCCATGTATTGAAGGTTATGTCCCACTTTCTCTTCTATCAGGTTCAGTGTGGTTGGATTTATATTGAGGTCTTTAATCCATTTACACTGAGTTTTGTGCATGGGGATAGGTGTGGATCTATTTGCATTCATATACAAATCTTCTAGCAGGCCAGTTTTTAAAATTTTCTTCTCAAGCTGTTGATTTCCTCTTCATTTTTTCTTGAGTCTTTCAAAGAGCAAATGTTCTTAACCATGATGATGTCTATTTTTATCATGTTAAAAAGTACTTGTGCCTTTTAGGTCTTGATTTAGAAAGCTTCACCCTGTCCAATTTTCCCAAGATCTTTCTCTTGGGCTTCTTTCTAGAAGTCTAGTAGGTTTTAGCATTTTCACATAGGATGGATTTTCAGTCAATTTGAGGGTTTGAGATAAGTTAAGATGCCTTTTCCTATGGAAATATCCACTTATCCTTCTACTATTTATATGCAAAATTTGAATTTTCAATTGGAAACATTCTAAGGAGCTACTGTCAGGACTTCAGTTAATATAGTGAGACCATGTTTTATTTTGTGTGTTTGTGTGTATAGTTATACATGTTTGTATGTATATGTAGAGGTCACAGGAGCCTATCACATGTTATTCTTCAGATGCCATTTTCTCCTCCTCTTCATTGTCCTTCTCCTCTTCTTCCTTTTCCTTCTCCTGCTCCTCCTCCTTTATCCTCCTCCTCCATCCTCCTTCTCCTCCTCCCCCCTCTTCCTTCTCCTCCTCCTGCTCCTCCTTGTTCTTTTTCTTTAAAATGGGATCTCTCAGTGGCTCTTGGGATTGCTGATATGGCAAGGTTGCATGAACAGGGAACCCTAGAGATCTATCTTTGTCTCCCAGTGCTAGGATTATGGACACATGCTGCTGTACTTGGCCTTATTTTAAAAAATGAAAATGTTTCTTTCATACAATATATTCTGATTATTGTTTTCCCTCCCCCATTCCTCCTAGATACTCACCCCTTTCCCTCTGGTAATTTGAATGAAAATGGCCCCTATAGGCCTATAAGAAATAGCTATTAAGGAGGTGTGGCCTTGTTAAAATAGGAGTAGCCTTGCTGGAGGAAGTGTGTTACTGGGGGTGATCTCTGAGGTTTCAAATGCTCGGGACAGGCCTAGTGGCTCTTTCTCTTTCTGATGCCTAATGAACAAGATGTAGAACTCTTGCTCCTTCTCTAGCACCATGTCTACCTGTGTGTTGCCATGCTTCCCCCCATAATGTTAATGGACTAAACTTCTGAACTCTAAGTCAACCCTAATGAAATATTTTTCTTTATAAGAGTTGCTGTGGTCATGGTGTCTTTTCACAGCAATAGAAACACTAAGACATGACCCATCCAAGTCCACACCTGTTCTTTCTTACTCTCTGTAGAAAAAAAAAATAACAAAAATAATAAAAATAATAAATAAGATAAAACAAAAACAAACAAACTGGACTAGTATAAAACAACAAACACAAAAAAGAGCCAAATAAAAGCATAATAAACACATATAGACACAGAGACACATGATGGCACACACAGAAATCCCATAAAAACACAGAACCAGAAACCATAATATATGTAAGAAAGATCTGTAAAAAAAAGGGCTCTATCAAAGCATTATGAGACAAAGAACCTCTAAAAATGCTATTGAATTCACTTTGTGTTAGTCGTCTACTGATGCACATGCGATCTTCCCTGAAGAGTGGTTTGTACAGCCAGGAGAAAACTGTTATTTACCACGCAAGCAGTTACCAATTGGAGATAACTTCTGGGTTATGGATGGGGGCTTGTATCCATTTCCACTCTCAGTGCTGGGACTCCATCAGGCCCAGACTCATGAAGGTCCTGTGTATGTTGCCACAGTCTCTCTGGCTCAGATGTGCACTGGTCCTGTTGTGTTTAGAAGCCTTGTTTCCTTGGTGTCCTCCATCCCCATTGACTCTGAAAATCTTTCTGCCTCCTTTTCCAGAGTTCCCTGAGCTTTGATAGAAGGTGTTTGATAGAGACATCCCATTTAGGACTGAGTGTTCCAAGGTTTTTCATATTGTTGGAATGTGGATATCTTTATTTGTTCTTATCTACTGCAGAAGAACCTTCCTTGATGATGACTGAGCAAGACACTGATTGGTGAGTATAGCAGAATGTTGTTAGGAGCCATTGTGTTGCTATATTCTTTTATCAGAAAAATATTATTTGGTTTTCCCCTATGTCCATGGCCTATCCAGTTTCAGGATCCTGGACACTCAATCAGAGGCAGGCATTCCATCTCATGTAATGTACCTTAAATCCAATCAGATATTGGTTGGTTACTCCCACAAACTTTGTGAAACAGTTGCACCATTGCATCTTGCAAGCAGGGTCACCATTTACAAACAAAAGGTTTGTACCTGGGTTGGCATTTACCTTTCTCCTTTGGTAGTATGCAGAGTACCTTCCAGTACCATAAAAACTAGTTGTGAAGGATCTAGGTAGGCACCAGATCAACTTATCTATGTTCACTGAGTTGTGTAGGTGTTGTCTTCAGCAATAGGACTTTGCTGTTAGTTTGTGAAGAGCAACCAACAGCCTTGGCAATAGCCTGTGTTATTTGGAGATTCCTATGTGGACCCTTTGGCCAACAACTCAGTTATATGTAACTTATTACCAGAACTGGAGGCTTCATTTGATCATGAGAAATTTCTATTTGGGACTCCATTTTCTGACATTATTTTGGTGATTCTATTTAGATGCCCTTCATAAATGAATATATTTTAGGAAGCTTTCTACTGTATTAGGTTTCCATGAGTCCTCAAATGGCCCTTGTTTTAGCTGTTTCTCCTCTTATTTTCCCCTCTCTCCTCCTTTCCTTCCCATTCCTCATTTGATCCTCCTTTTCTAGTCTTTCCTTCCCTCATCATAGCTTTATATTCTATTTCCCCTTCCTGGGGAGATACAGCTCTCTCTCCTAGTCACTTACTGTCTACCTAACCTTTGTGGTTAAATGTATTGTAGCTTGGTTATCAATGACTTAACAGCTAACATTCACATATAAGAGAATACATACCATAATTGTCTTTCTGGGGTTAGGTTGCCTCACTCAGGATGATTTTTTTCCGAGTTCTATCCATTTACTTGCAAATTTTATGATTTCATTTTTAACAGTTCAGTAATATTCCATCGTATAAATATACCACATTTTCTTTATCTATTCTACTGTCGCGGGGCATCTAGGTTGTTTCCAGTTTCTGGCTATTATGAATAAAGCCACAATGAACATCTTTGAAAAAGTGTCCTTGTGGTAGGATGAAGTGTCCTTTTGGTATATGCCCAAGAGTGTTATAGCTGGATCTTGATGTAAATTAATTCCCATCTTTCTAAGGAATCATTACACTGACTTCCAAAATGACTGTACACATTTGTATTCCCACCAGCAATGCAGGAGTGTTCCCCTTGCTCCGCATCCTTGACAGCATGAGCTGTCACTTGTGTTACTGATTTTAGCCATTCTGACAGTTATAAGATGAAATCTCGAAGGAGTGCTTCTTTGCATTTTCCTGATGGCTAAGGACTTTGAACTTTTCTATAATGGTTTCTCAGACATTCAGATTTCCCCTTTTGAGAATTCTCTGTTTATGTCTGTACCCCATTTTTAATTGGGTTATTTGTTTACTTGATGTGACCTTTTTGAGTTCTTTATATATATGAGATATTAGCCCTCTATTGGATGTGTAGTTGATTAAAATCTTTAGCAATTATAAGACTTCTGCTTTGTCTAAATGATGGTGTCCTTTGACTTGTGAGATTTTCCCCAGAAGCCATGGTATGGTATCTAGCTTTGAAACTGTTCAGGTCTTTTTGTAGTAGCCATATTGTTGAGATTTCATAGATGCATCTTCCCTGCCATATTTAGAAGGCACAATCTTTCAATAGATGTCTTGGTCCTATGGCTCTTATATTATAGTCTTTCTATTCCATCTTTCATAATGTTCCTTAAGCCTTAGCGGTAGTGAGTTGTGTTGTAGATGCATCAGTTGAGGCTGAGCAAACCCACTATCAGTTGTTCTATGCATTTTGTCCAGATAGATTTTCCTGTAGTGCTTTGTCACTGTTGTACCTTTGGGTATATTTTGCCATGAATGTAATTGTTGTGGTTTTTAACATCACAGCGGGGCATGACTATTGCTTTATTTTCTCCCCTGGCAGACTATACAACACCCTCCAATGATATGAAAGCTAATCTTCATGGAGGAAGCTATCAGGTCAAATCTAGCTTGAATCCTCCTGGTCCTATGTTTTACGTACATGGCATCTTCAGCAATCAGATTCACCTTCAACTTCTGGGTGGAAACCAATGGCAACAGCAATAGTGTATATTGCGTTTTGAGGGTCTCTTCAACTCCGTGGTCAGCAACTTGAAAGGAGGTTTCTCATGTCTGGTATTGGGTTTTTTTTTTTTTTGTCTATGGCTCTAGAGGCAGCATAACTTCAATTAAAAAATATATATGGATGTAGTCAGGTGGTGTGTGTGCACCTTTAATCCTTAGCACCTGGGAGGCAGAAGCAGGTGACTCTCTGTGAGATGCTGGCCAGCCTGATCTACAGAGTGAGTTCCAGGATAGCCAGGACTGCATAGAGAAACATTGTCTTGAAAACTATATATGGGTGCAAATAGATTTATGTGTATTATAGGTAATTTTAGATAAATATAAAATAATGATTACTCTTGACTTTTTCAAACATCCTCAGTTGTATTTTCCCTTTCCCTCTCATTCCTGTATTACCCCCTCTCTTTCCCCAATTAAACTCCCCTCCCACATTTCCCATTTATCCCTTCATATTGCCTCTGTCTTTCTGTTCCTTTCCCTAGAGCTTTGCCCGACTTCCTTATCTCTTATTTCTTTGCTGATGTCTACAGTTACCCTTGGGTATGTGCGCACACCTGAAGATTTGGCGCTAGGAACTGCAAATGAGAGAGAACATACAATGTTTATCTTCCTGGATCCGGATAACCTCAATCAATATAGTATTTCCTAGTTCCACCCATTTACCTACAAATTTTATGATTTCATTTTTCTTTCCATCTGAATAGTATTTCATTGTGTATATGTACTCCATTTTCATTATCCCTCCATCAGTGAAAGGTTAGAGTATTTACATTTCCTGGTTATTGTGAATAGGGTGATAATGAACATTGTTAAGCAAGTATATGTGGAGCAGGATGGGAGTCATTTGGGCATATGCCAAGAAGTTATATAGCTGGGTCATATGGCAGATTTACTTTTAGCTTTTTGAGGGTTCTCTATACTGACTTCCAGAGTGCCTGAACCAGTTTGTAATCCTAGTAAGAGTGAATGAGGGCTCCCTTTCCCCCACATACTGTCCAGCATTATTGCTATCTTTATCTTAGCCATTCTGATTGGATAAAATGAAATCTCAAAATTGTTTTAATTTGCATTTCTGTAAGGATGATGAACACTTTTGAGATATTTTGTAGTCACATAGTTCATTTCTTAATTAGGTCTTTGTTTCTCTAGCTCTCTCTCTCTCTGTCCCCCCTCTGAGTTTTTTATATACTCTGGATATTAATACTGTCAGATGTGTAGCTGACAAAAATTCTCTCCCACATTGTGGTCTTCTTCTTTGCTCAATTAATTGTTTACTTAGATATGCAGAATTAAATTTTTTCTAATAAGAGCACAGGGGAGTTATTGATGGAGCAGACCTCAACACTGGTTGTGACTCTGCTACTCTCTTGAACTGCCCATTAGAGGCACATTCTTTGATATGAGAATGGGCCTAATGGCTGGTTGTAAGTCAAGATTGTCTTCTTCTGTTATGGGAATAGAGCTTAATTGGAGGTCAATCTTGATGAACAAACATTAGCAGAAAGTTGCTCAGCAAGTCTCAACTTCAATTATGGAACACAATTTTCTTTCTTACAGTTTCTAACAAGCCTGGTTATCTTATCTTCCAGTCATATTGGAGACAGCACTTCTTCAGCTAAATTCTACTTTGTATAACTTAGTATTTCCTAAGCAAGCTTACTAATTAAATCCATTATAGCATCAATTTACCTACTCAAGTTTCTTTGGTATCAGTTTAACAATAGAAGTTGAAGAGAAACAAATGTGGAAAGGCAGAGTGATAGTTTCTCTCAGGAGGAATGAGTTTCATTCACCTGTTAATTTTGAGAATTCTGTCTTCCTCAAAAGTAAGCTAATGTATTTGCGCCGTTTCAAGCAACCAAACTCATGGTACATTGTTTCAGAAGTGATAGGAAACACATAAGTTATAATGCAATTTCTTTTTCTCCATATATGTGTGTATGAATATGGGTATGACTGCATGTGTATATATGTGCATGTGCATGTAGAGGCCAGAGATCAACTTGGATGTTGCTCTTGAAGATGACCACATACCTTGTTTTGAAAGAGGGTCTCTCGCTGGGACTTTCGGCTCAATGTTTAATTCAGTCTGCCTGGTCATTGAACCCTAGGGAGCTTTCTGTTTCTACCTCTTTAGCACTGAGATTCTGAGTGAACTGAGATTTTTGTCCTTGTTCAGCAAGCGTGTTACCAATAAGCTATCTCCCTGATCCTATATTGCAATTTGCATAGTACTTGGTGATAGATACACTTTCTCTTATTCTCTGAACACCTACTGAAACAGAGCAAAGAAACACAATAACAGTCCTTGACATTCTTGCAGAAAGTGGAATGAAGGCTAATAACATTGTGGAAAAGATAAGCAAAGAAAATAGATGTGCTATTTTATGAATAATTCTAAACTCTTCTACCGAACAATCTCATGATGTTTATGATCTATTTATATATTTAAAGATTTTATTTACTTATCTTATTTTTATAGGTGTTTTGCCTTTATATATGTCTATGTACATGTATATGCCTGGTGTTGACTGAGTCCAGAAGATCCCCTGGAACTGGAGTTAAAGATGGTTGTGAACTACCATGTAGGTGCTGAGTCTTAAAACTGGGCCCTCTGGAAGAATAGCCAGTGCTTTTAATCTCTGGGCAATCTCTCCAGCCCCCTTATAGTGTTTATGACAAGATGTGATACAGAATCTACCTTAAGATGAAAATTCCAATTTGCATCATCTTTTCACCCTCTAACAATTTGCAATAGTTTATAGAAGCTGTTCTTTTATTTTTTTTCCATGCAGAGACTATACACTCATTTCCCACAGAACAGATCCTACAAAAAAAAATCCCACCCTTGGAAACTTATCCTCCAAAATATGCTTTCCTCATAACCCCAATAAGAAGCTTTTATGTAGAGCAAAGCCATGAAGCCCTACATCTTCAAAATGTGCCTCTCAGAGTCTTTGATTGCATAGGAGCTATATTTGTATGTGTGTGTATTCTTGGTGACACCTTCCTGGGAACTCTAAATGACAGAGCTCCTCAATACTCTCTTGGCATTCCTCCTTGAAAGAACACCATGCTCGTTGACAGACCAGCTTGTCATAGTATACATGCCATAATCTAAAGAGACCCAAAGGCAGTACTACTTATCTAGCTGGCTTGTCCTCTTCAGGGGTAGTGGGATAATGTTTCTGCTGTATTTTCTGAAGATGTTAGTGTGGGTTCTTTTTTCCTCTCTCCCTTCAGCCTCTCTATCTCTCTTCTTCTGAAGTACCCAGCTAATGTTAAATGCCTTATTTCAAACTTCAAAACAGACATTCAGAATCTTTACCTTATCTGGTTCTTTTAAATGCTTCAACAACACAAGCATTTTCTCAACGTCCACTGGTCACTTGTGCTGCTACTGGGGCTTTCAGGTATATTTTGTGA
This sequence comes from Chionomys nivalis, assembly GCF_950005125.1. NCBI lineage: Eukaryota > Metazoa > Chordata > Mammalia > Rodentia > Cricetidae > Chionomys > Chionomys nivalis. The sequence goes on along the minus strand of NC_080112.1, from coordinate 44,362,979 downwards.
TACATGGAACCCTCTGCATGATGATTTCCTCTCTAGCAACATAAATATGCATTAGTATCCTTCAGTGTGTGCAAGGAAGGAGTCCCAAGGGTGTGTGCTAGATGTACATACACACTGGCTCCCATCCAGATGCTGAGTTAGCATATTTAGGCTAGCATCTCGGAATTCACATGAATAATAAGCTCACCAGGTCATGTGGAGACAAGTGGTTCTTCCTGCCTCTTATTAGGATGTTTTTGAGGAGCTATGGCATTTTTGGAACACCTTAGTCCACATGGCCCGTGATTGCCTTACTCAGATAACCATCTAAGTAATCTTAGTAATTAACCTAATTATTTACCATTATTCTGTTTAGTTGCCATTTATTTTATTTTCATACTGGGTTGACCTCTGGACTTGCAAATGCTCTGTCATGGTTGACATTCTAAACCCATACATCATTCTTAATATGAAGAAAACTGGGCTTGGCAGAGAGCTTTTGTGTTGATGTCCTAGCTTTTCCTGTTACTATGACAAAATGCCCCAACAAAATCACCAAGAAAGGAAGGAAGGAGGGAAGGAAGGAAAGAAGGACTTATTTGGGCTCACAGTTGGAAAGTGCTGTATATCACGGTGGGGAAGTCCTGGTGACAGGAGCTTGAGGTAGCTCCTCCTATGGTACCTGCAGTCAGGAAGCAGAAAGAGGTGAATACTGATGCTTGGCTGGCTTACCCTTTCTTTTGTACTTAGTAAGTACCCCAGCCCACAGAATGCTGTACCCCACAGTTAAGGTGGGGGTCTTCTCACCTCAATTAACTGGATCTATTCAATCCCTTACAGATAATAACCTAATATAGATAACACTTCACAGGCTGGAACAGAATCTTTTCTCCTAGGTGATTCTAGATTTGGCCAAGTTGATACCATTTACTGTCATGATTGATACTTACTGAGCAAGTATGAGGATCTGAGTTTCATTCCTTCATGTAAAAGATGGCCATGTTGTATGTGCTTGAAATCCCAGTGCTGGAGAGGTGGAGACAAATGAATCACCGGGGCTCACTGATCAGCCAGACTAGCCTAATTGGCGAGCCTCAAGCCAATGAGAGATCCTGACTCAAAGCCTAAGGTAGACAACTTCTGGGAAGTGACATCTGAGGTTAAAATCTAATCTCTACATGTATGCCCTTTCAAATATGCATATCCCAGGCACACCAAAGAAATGAAAAAATGAAGAAAGCAGATTCACCAAATAATGGAAAACATGAGGCTAAAGTCATAACGCTGTATGTGTACACAGATAAACCCACGAGCCAACATCACCTCTTACTAGGTACTCATGCACACACAGCATCACTGAGATTGCTTTGAGGTATTGAATATTAGTATGAAAAAATACAATATCTAACCCTTCCTTTTTTCTGCTGTCCATAGCCCAAATTAGGGTCAACTCTGATGTACACATTCATTTTCAGTTGAACTGTCCATGCTGAAAACTTGTATAGTTGTGAAACTAGAGTCTGTATTTGTGAAGCCAACCAACTTCAGATTGGAAGTATTTAAATAATTGCAACTATAAGACTTGTAGACTTCTATCTTGTCATTTTGCCAAACAATATTGCATGGCAACTATTTACATTATGCCAAGTAATTAATTACAACTGGTTTAGAGATATTTAATGTACTTATGAAGATAGGTATAGGTTCTGTGCACACACCACAGCATTTTTACAAAAGGTAGTTTAATGTTCTAGTATCATGATGACTGCATGTGGATGGTTGGAACCAACACACTGAGGATATTGAAGGATGACTGGAGAATCCTTTGGCACATGTCTTCAAAGACAAGTTGCACAAGGTAACGCTCTAAGGAAATGAATATACTCTTTAGGCTGACAGTCAGGAAAGGCAAGAAATGAGTTGTTCAATTTAGCCAGAGACCCAGTAAGCTTGGACAGTGCATCTTGCTTTTTGTGACTCATGGTAGAATGACTTCATTAATATTTCAAGCAATATTTACAGAAGCCCCTCAATAGTTCTAAAACTAAAATTAACCAAAGAGAAGGAAGGAATCAAATGAAAGAAGCAATGCTTCCTACCAAAAAGGAAGGAAGCATTGCAATCATTTTACTGTAATTGTTATCAGTGGTCAGGGGCTGGGCCTGGTGCTTCTGGGTTCTTGGCCTCTTATTCAAGAATGCGTACAACTTCACACAGTTCGCATAGTATCAAGGAAACTACTCAAAGCAAAGTAGTAGTAAAGATCAGAAACGCTGTCAAGATTGACAGAGGTCCACATGAATGAGGTTATGTATAAAAGGGCTCCATTTTTAACTTAGGATTTTTTGTGAGTCTAAATGAGGGAGGAGCTGGTTACTAAGGGAAAGAGTTGGGTAGATCTTTATTTTGATTGACACATTAAGCAATTTAACCATTTTCCAAACCAGTCTAGGCTGGATTGGTTCTCTAACCTTCATACCTAGACATAACTGGAGTAAGACTGAATAGAACCTGTTTAAACTTAATGGTTTAGGGAAGGGGAAACTATTCCATTGTTCAGAGGGGGGCATGTGCAGTTTGATGCAAGTGTGGGTCCTGTTCTGTTAGCATGTTGCTGGGTGCATTGTTTAGAGATGGAAATGTATGCATAGCATGTACAGGTAAGACTTGCAGGCTGCCAAGTGTATTGTTAGAAGATGGGCATGTCAAAACAAACTCAGTGGTATTTTTGGAAGACTTTTTATCTCAACGTTTTGTCTGAGCACTTCTTTTGCTTTACAGGTCTTTTGTTTATAGATTATGGTTTCCAATTTATGTTTTTTATGCGTGAATGTGCTTTTCTAAGTCTATATGCATTTCTTGTGCTTTTTATTTGATCATTTTTTGTTTGTTTTGTCCTATTCTGGTTTGTTAATTTTAGATGCCTCTTTGTTTTCTAATGAGAGAGAGAGAGAGAGAGATAAAGTGTGTGGATTTGGGTGGGTAGGTGGATAAGGAGGTGTGGAGGATCTGGGAGGAGTTGCGGGGGAGAAACCATAATCAGAGTATATTGTATGAAAAATTCTATTTTCAATAAGAAAGAAGATGAGTGTGTGCACAGCCCATGCAAACTGGAGGCCAAGGTTACTGAACTCTTTTCTGTGCTTGCCTGTCTCATGATCAACCACATCTATTCTGTGATAGAGATGTAATAATACCTGCCTAATTTTTTTGAGATAGCATCTTTTTATGTAGCCCTGGCTGTCCTGGAACTTGCTCTGTAGACTTGGATGGTCTTGAACTCACAGAGATCCACCTGGGTCTGCCTCCCGAGTGCTGGGATTAAAGGTATGTGCTACCACCTTTAGCAGAGTAATTTTTGAAGGAAGTTCTCAGAGAACTTTCTCCCTGCAGAGGATGGCATATTAAATAGGATCATGAGTTCAAGGTTAACCTGAGCTACATAAGACCGTGTCTCCAAAAATGGGGTGTTTAGTGGTAGAGCCCAGCATGCACAAAGCCATAGGTTCAACCCCCAATATCACAAATAGGCATTTTCAACACAACAGAAAAGGAACATTGCTCATAAACGATAAGAGATGAGGTATCTGCACTCTCAAATAATCCTTCCTCTCTTTCTCCTTCTCCACACCTCTCTCTCCACTCTCTTTTAAGATAGGGCTTATGTCAACCAGTCTAGTATGGCACTCACTATGCTGCTGAGGCTAGCCTTGAATTTCTGACCTGCCTCCATTTTTCAATCACTGTTTCCTGGGTGAGCCACCAGTAATGCTTGATTTAATGCAGTGTTGGGGATAGAACTCAGGGTTTTGTACATGCTAGGCAAGCACTCTACTAACTGAGCTATATCCCTAGCCCCTCAAATAATATTTTTCTTTTGACATATGTAAATGAAAAATGTGCTGAAAACAATAGCCAATTTGTAGACACAATCTCACTAAGAAGTCAAGTTCAAATTCTTTTTCTGTTTGTGGGTTGATCTTCCTTAACTTTAGTCCCTGTTTGGTCCTGGTTTATGTGTGGGTTTTTGGTACCCACCTTCATATTTCCTTTTAAGTTGCATGTTTTTCATGGTTTGCTGTTTTTTTTTTGTTTTTGTTTTTGTTATTTTTTCAAGACAGGGTTTCTCTGTGGAATAGCTTTGGCTGTCCTGGAACTCACCTTGTAGATCAGGCCTTGAACTCAGAGCTCCACATGCCTCTGCCTTCCAAGTGCTAGGATTAAAGACATGTGCCGCCACTACCTGGCAGTTTGCTGTTTGTTTTTTTTTCAAGGGGATTGGGTTGGCTTTCTGATAGCAGTAGTTTTTGAGATGTTGTAAGGAGAAAGGATCACAATAATTAAGTCCCTCATCCCAGGCAATATCTGGACATACTTCTTGTTCTCATACCTGGAGAGTTATGTTAGTCCTTTTTTTTCCTATGCTAAAATGCCTGGTATTTAATAAATAAGTGAATGCAGGAAGGATGCATTTTGGCTAATGGCTTCAGAGGTTTCACTCCCTCCTTCTGGAGAGGGTATAGCAGAGCAGACCAGCTCAAATCTCGTCTGGAAACATTCTTGTTGATACACTCAGAGATGAGCTTTACAGAACCTAGGTACCTGTCAAGCACAATAAAAATGACCTTTGGGGATGGACCATCATGAAGATACAGAGGCCCAATGATGTTGCTAAACATTATAGAGTGCACAGAACAGTTGGCCCCTTCTCATGGTTATTTGTCTTAAATGGAAAAGTGCTGAAAAAGAGGAATGTTACCTTACACATGGAATTGCGTTCTCACCCTTTCTGGTGTTTGCTTGTGATCATAGATAGATAAAGTGAACATATCTTGGCAAGAATTCCTCCTAGGTGATACATTTTAGTTTTTGATTATTTTTTTGTGTGGTATGCGTGTATGTTTGTCGATACATATGCTCATGTCACACATTCAGAGACCAGAGGTATTGAATATCAGGTTTCTCTACTGAGCTCTACCTATTTCCCTTGAGACAGGATTTCTAGGTAAAACTGTTTCGTTCAGGCTGCTGGCCAGTAAGCTGCCAGGACCTTCCTGTCTTGGCACTTTATTCTGGCAGTGCTGGAGTTATAGGCATGATTGGCTATCTCTGCCTTTTTTATGTGGGTGCTGGGTATTCAAATGCAGATTCTCAAACTTGCATAGCAAGATCTCTTACCCACTAAACCATCTCCTCAACACTTAGGTAATAGGTACCTAAGGTAATATAACATATTATATCTGGTGGAAAGCTCATGGTTCAGCTGTCCCAGTTTTTCTTTGTACTGTTTAGTTTATCACTTGGCGAAGAGATGTATGTCACAGCATTTTTTTACTTCTAAATTGGCTACACATTTACATTCTACTCATTAGTAGTAGGTGAAATCATGCACAGGATATTCTTTCTTACACCACTCTCACACACATGCAAATACATGTACAACAGATGTGTGTGCATGCTTACGCGCACACACACACACACACTTACACATCTTTGCTATTAGTGATTGTAGTGTTTAAGCTTTCACTATGAATTATGCTCCCTGTTATATTTAGGGACATTTTGGAAGAATCAATCTTATGTTTATGAAAAAAATCAGTTATGACTATGAGCATACTGCTATAGGAAGAACACATTTGAAAAAACTTAAATTTCTCTTTTTTTTTCAACAAAAAGTTACACACTTTAAGTAAAACTTTAAAATTAGAGAAAGCTGGGCATGATGGCACACCCCTTTAATCCCAGCACTAGAGAGGTAGAGGCAGGTCTACAGAGCAAGTTCCAAGACAGCCAGGGCTACACAGAGGAGCCCTGTCTTGAGAAAACCAATCAAGCAATCAATCAATAAACTATATATAAAAATAAATAAATAAATGGTATTGAAACAGTGGGTTATGAATTAGCAGAGCAACGTACTGTTATTTGGTCAAAGATTAGTCAGCAGTATATGTATATATAGACTGTGAGAATAATAAACATTAAGAAATATAAAATGTACTATCTATCATTTTGCATTGAAGTTTTGCACTGCTCTCTGAGGAGGGACAGGTGTGCCATCAGTATACATTATCCTGTATGAAGTGTTTTAGACAGTATTATCTAGAATAAATAAATGTTGACTATCCCTTTTTGTTATTTTGTCTTGTTTTGTGAAAGGAAGCTAGGAAATGTGTCTACAAAGAGAGAGAGTCTGAGATTCGTGGCTCTATTGAGAAGGACCTGTGTCTGTGTTCTTAGGAAGCTCCTGGTCTTGAATCCTGTTCTGCCACTTTTGAGAAAGTAACTTTCAGAAAATTCTTTAAGCCAGATGAGGTGGTACATGCCTTTAAATCCAGGAGGCAGAAGCAAAGAGACCTGGGAGTTCTGACCAGGCTAGTCATATGGCTAGCTCCAAGTCAGCCTGAGCTGCATAGTGAGACCTCTTAAAAACAAGCAACAATAACAACAAAAGAAAGTTCTTTAGCTTCTGGTTCCCTTTACTTTGTTTTCTTCACTAATGAGTTAGACAGTTTGACTTTGAACGGTTTTCTTTTCTTTTCTTTTCTTTTTTCTTTTTGGTAGATGGAGGCCTTGCTGTGTCAGGCTAAGCTCCAACTCAGTTCTGTCTCATTTTCATGAGTGGTTGGGATTATAAGCATGCAATACCCCACTCAGTTTGATACCTTTTTAATATTAGTTCTTTTTCTTTTAAGGAAATCACTACCACCACCCTGAGTCCTCGTGCATGCCAGACCAGCACTTTCCCCTGAGCTCTTGTCCCAGCCTCACATAGTGGACATGGTGGATGTGAACCCCTATGCCGAGCATTTTGTGTGTGTGCTTGTGTTTCTTGTCTAGTCTTCATGGTAGGACTAAGGAGGGACAGTTTTTAATCACATTTTGGAAATGGGGACCTAGTGCTCAGAAGGTTAAAGCAATATATGTTTATATATCTAACAGGTAGGTGAATTGAGTCCCGATCCTTTGATTCCAACATTGTATTTTGAATACCTTCCCTCATTTTGTGTTAAAAAATGCTTAAAAAAATGATAGGAACTGGACATAGTGGTCACATTTTAAAGGCCATCATGATCTTTGTTGTTTAACAGATATCTGTCTATTTGGTCTTCACTACCATCACTGAAAAGGACAGGCACTGTCTCCATATTTTTCAGAAATACCCAAATGAGAACCCAAGAAACTAACTCCAGAGCTTAACTGCTACTCGTTGTTCTTAATAGAGATAAACCAGAGCAGAAATGCCACAGGAGCCTGTGAGTCTCTCTTAATGGAATTGCATTGTTCCTAAGACATTCTTCAGAGCCCAGTGTGGTGGTGCACACCCTTAATCCCAGCACTAAAAAGGCAGAGGCAGGTGGATCTCTTGAGTTGGAGGTCAGGCTTGTCTACATAGAGTTCCAGGCCAGCCAGAGCTACATGTCGAGATTGTCAAGAAAGAAGGGAAGGAAGCAAGCAAGCACTGATTCTCCAAGGCCCTAGAAAGATGGCTCCAGTGGTCATGCGCATTTGCTGCTTTTGCTAAGACTAGAATTCAGTTCACCCACACTGATTGCTCACGACTGCCTGTGACTCCAGCCCCAGGTATCGAATGCTCTTTTCTGGCCTCATAGGCACAGATATGAACATACGCATAATTAAAATAAAATAAATTTTGGATAAAAGTATTATCCCATTAATAATATGAAAATTCAATTGTTAATTATTAACATTACCCCATAATTATATGGCAGAAAGGCAAGTCTTGCTTTTTATTGAAGGAGTATAAGTTTAAACCAGGTGGTGGTTTATTCCTAATAAGACTAGCATTCTGGATGCTGACAGGGAAATTCTGGGAATTAAAGGTCAGCCTGGGTTACAAATTTGAAGCAAGCTAAGGCTACATAGTGAGACTTTGTCTCAAAAACAGTGGAGAGCTGGGGAGGGAGGGACCTAAAACTATAAGGCCAAAGAAAACATCAAGCAAAAATGTAGAATAGCCAGTGATGATGACTCCGGAGGAAGACCTGATTAGGGAAATGAGCGTGCGGCTCAGTGGTCAGAGTGCTTGCCTGGAATGCATGAGGCCTCTGCTCAATCCATAGCATAAACTGGGTAGGATGGTGCATGCCTGTAATTCCAAAATTAGGGAGGTAGAGGCAGGAGAATCAGAAGTTGAAGGTCATGTTTGCCTATATAAGGAATTCAAGTTCAGCCTAGATTCCATGAGTCTCCCATCCCAAATGAGATGGCTCAGTGGTTAAGAGTGCCGACTACTCTTCCAGAGGTCCTGAGTTCAATTCCCAGCAACCACTTGGTGGCTCACAAACATCTATAATGAGATCTGTTGCCCTCTTCTGATGTGCAGGCCTACATACAGGTAGAATGTTGTATACATAATAATAAGTAAATCTCTAGGGGAAAAAAAGGGTGGTAGATAATTTTAAAAAGTTTCATATAGCCCAGTGCAACTATACATTGCATTTGTGGGTAAGGAACAAGATGTGTCAGATCTCCTTGGTAACTGAGGAAATTGCTTTAGGGGAAAAAAGTCATTCAGTTGAGAATTTCACCCTAAGTGTTATGCCTGAATCCTAAAAAATTAACAAATTATAGGATCACCAGGCCATGGTAGTATTCACTTTAATCCCAGCACTAGGGAGGCAGAAGCAGGTGGATCTCTGTGAGTTTGATACCAGCCTGGTCTTCAGAGCGAGTTCCAGGACAGCCAGGGCTACAGAGAGAAAGCCTGTATAGGGAAATAAATAAACAAAACTCATAGACTCTGAGTAGATGTTAGTGAGAGGAAAGGGGTAACACAGATTTAGCAGCTGAGGATGGCCCGGAAGGCATATCAAATGGATGGTTGGAGCCCACCCTCAGTTTATGATCTAGTAGGTCAAGTGTAGGATCCAAGGCCATACATCGTCTGATGTGTATTTGGAAAGGTTGAGTCTCTAAGATGCTTCACATCGGTGACATTTTTTTTTTTTTTAACTTTAGTAAATTCAGTCTGCTCTAAGGTCGGACCTTTCTTTAGAAGCTTGATTTCATCAGTAACCGAGGCAGTATCTATTAATCGAGTTGGCAAGAACAGATGGAAGGACCGGAATGTCACTTTCCCCTTAGCATTGTCACTGGACTTTGCCCACAGTAGATTGAATGAGTTCTTCCTTCTTGGTGCACAGGCCCGTCTTGATCTCAGCTACCTGGGTCACGGGTATGGTTTTCTAGATGAATGTGTTGATCAAGCTGACGCCTGGTTTGGCTGGTTGGTTCGCTGTCTATCTCTTTGGAGTAACTCTGCATACCTTTGCTTTTGAATCATTGTGTGTATCTTTCAGTGTGTTAAAGGGCATCGTTTTAGATCTCAGGAGATAGAATTTGTCGTCGAGTATGTGCTTGGTCACAAGACAAAAATGAAAGCTGATTTTAAAAAATCATATCAAGTTCAGGTCCTAACGTTGTATATGTTTTGCATGAATGAATGATACAAAAATCATCTTGAGCCAGGGATGGTAGTATAATGCCTATAGTCTCAACTGTAGAGGCTGAGGCAGAGGATTGTCTGTATTCAGTACCCAGGATGCACTTTGTGAAGAAAATTGACTATCACAAGTTGCCTTACTCACACACTCAAAAATCAGAAAGATTAAAAGAAGATAGAGAATGTAATGATCCATTTTAAGAACATGTTGATCTCTGAATAAAGGGGATAAAGCGGATTTCCCTTAAAGTCATTTATATAGAATACTTTCTATTCTTATCCTGGTTGAAGTTATCACTGAAGGAGGTGCACAGAACACTGCTACCAGAACTGCTCTGGAGGTGGTTGCTCACCTGCATAACAACACTTGTAGTCTGTATTGTTACTGTCCTAAGTTCAATGGTGAGAAAGCAGGACAGGGAGGTTAAGTAACTGGCCTGAAGCCAAGGTTTCAGCCTAGGCATTGGCTCTAGAGCAATGGGAAAAATATTCTACATCAGGACTATTACAAGATGCAGACTAATATGAGCTTGGCAGAGTGGCTCCTAAGTGCCTATATCCTCAGAACTTGCATGGCAGGCAGGCAGGTAGAGTGACATGCTGCCTGACTGTTCAATCCTACCTCTAACACCCTCCCGGCATGTGCGTTGTTGGACGAACTATTCTCTGCCCACCTGTCTCCGTTACTAAAGCTGAGCTGTGCAGACTGGACAAATGAACAGTTTTGTGGCTAAAAGCTGTTGCTACTCTTGCAGAGGACTCTGGTTTAGTTCCCAGTACCCTCGTAGCAGTTCACAACAGCCTGTAGTTCCAGTTCTGGGGATTGGATATGCTCTTCTGGCCTCTCTGGATAGTGTGCAGATGTGGTACACTTAGTACATGCAGCAGAACACCCAGACACATAAGAAGAAACCTTGAGGAAAAACCCGAGATGTAAAAGGACACAGTTGATAGGGCTGCTCTGAAGAGCGAGTTGAGTTTAAAATAATGCCGAATACCGTTCTAAGTCAACACTGAGAAGTGGGAAACGCCCAGAAGGTTAAGAACCTTGGGTTGAACCCAAGCTTCTGACTCAATCTGAGTAGCAAACTCCTGAGCTGAAGGAGGGGGCACTGACTGCCGCCCAGGTAGGTCTTGTTTTCCACACAGGAGCTGGTGTGTAAACCCTCCCTGTAGTGCCTGCTACTGATAACAACTGTGTACCTGTTCCCTCATTCGCTCAACTGTGTAACTAGGTTCCAGGAAAGACAGATAGGGGTGCCTCCTCTGTGCCCTCAGATAAAAACCCAAAGGATGGAGCTTGGCATGGTGGCTTTTGCATGGAATCCCAGCACTTGGGAGGCTGGGACAGGGAGATTGTATAAGGGCAGCCTAGGTTACAGAGTGAGACCCTGTCTCAACAAAACAAAAATCAAGAGGAGGGGAGAGAGGAAGGGAGAAAGAGGGGATATGAAGAATGAGACCAACTTTGTGCATTACTACTAAAAGCGTGTAGTGTTGGGCTGGTGACATGGTTCAGCGGGTAAAAAGCACTTGCCACCAAGACTGACTTAAACCCAGTCCCCAGAACACACATGGGGAAGAGCTAGTTGGAGCTTCTGAACTCCAAATGCATGCACAACAGTAAAACATTAAAAAAATTATAATTAAAAATTAGTTTTAAAAAAGTAGTTCTAAATACTTGAGAAAAGTAGACAAAACTGTAGCCTCTGTACAGGGAGACACTTCTAGACTGTTCTCTGGGTCTGGAGGAGACTGGGGTCCTTATTCCCAAGGTTTCTTGCGTGAGTCCAGGGGAGCCCTGACTGTCTTTGGTGCTCAGTGCCACTGAGTTGAACCAGACTCTGTGGACCCAGGTGTTTCTAAAGCCTGTGGGTATACGCGAGCTGGAATGTTCACGTCAGGACACACTAGTTTTGTAGCTCAATAGACAGCATTCTCAGGCTCTTATTGGTCTCCCTGGATACTGAGGTGTGGTCAGGAAAAGGGGGAAATGTCACCTCTGCTCTGCCTAGCAGGGATGAGTGAGTTACTACTCAGATGGTATACTTGGGACAGCTATCCCCAAGCAGGGCCAGAGACCACAGGCAGAATGGAACCATGGGGCAAACAGATGAGAGCCACCTAGCTTGACTCTTCAACGTGGTCTTGGAAAGTCAACCCCTCTCTGTACTTGAATTCTGCCAACTGTAAAAGGGAGGTATGTGGAAAATATTTAGAAAGTTGAAGATAAGATTTGGTGTAAAATGTGTGACTCAGAGGTTGGCATATTGAAAATTCCTGACTGGGGAGACTCAGTCACGATGAATCCAGCGGACGGGAGGCTTGTATTGCACAAGTACCTGGGTTGCAGACGCAGCCCCCAGGCTCTTACAAGAAAGTCTTCAGGAGGTCATGAATCCAAGTGTCTTCAAGCTGCTCCCCTGCCTACTCTTGTTGGCTGAGCTTGTATAACCCCCACAGTTGCCTGCTGAACTGCACTGGTGGGGTGCCAGAGCCCATTCTTCCTGTTAGTGGTCATGGAAGATGCTGAAAATGCACACAACCTACCGAGAGGCTGTCCCACCCCCCGCCGAATCTTGCTGATCAGAAGTCTGTAAACTGGAGCCTGCTCTGGCCTGCAACCTTCATCCTAGCTTCACCCCTCCTAGCTCCCTGCTGTCCACTTCTATTTGTGCTCAGTGCCTGTCTCTTGGCCCAGTTGGAAGCGATTAGCTCTGAAAAGGCAGTGGAGCCACCTTTGCCAGGTAGAAACCCAGATAAGACTATCGCCACCCATCAGGATGGGGTGAGGCTGTAAGCCTGCCACTGGCCCAGTGCATGATCCAGGACAAACTTGGCCCTCTCTGTGCCCAAGGGTGGGTCTTGAGCAATTCGCCATGCATCTGCCACGCATGTCATGTGTTTGTCATGTGTGCCATGTGCGCATCACGTGTGTGTCATGCATGTTTCGTGTGCGCCATGTGGTTGTCGCATGTGTGCCATGTGTTTGCCATGTGTGTTGTTTGTGTCATGTGCATGCCATGTGTTTGCCATGTGTGTTGTATGTGTCGTGTGTGTTGTGTGTGTCATGTGTAGGATTAATAGAATGTGCTGCAAGCCTAGCCTGTTTTGAATCTTTAATGGACCCAAATAATTGAGAAGAGAAACCCAACTGATTGGCATTTGAAGACATTAAAACAAAGACAAAAAGTAAACAAACAATTTTTTCTCTGCACAGAGATGCTCTTGCACATGGCTTCTTTAGATTCAAAGTTTGCCCTAGATCTATGTCAGGGAAGGGAGTGATTTTGAACAAAAATTGGGTTCATATTTCCCAGGAATTTTGCCTGAGAAGCCAGGCAACTGCAAGGAAGTCAGGACAGGTATGCTCCTAACTTAAGTGGTGGCCAAAGGATCAACTAGCTGGCTGTAGAAAAGACTCTGTAAAGATGTAAACACATCAGTCAGATGCTTCATAGCCCCTGTTTCCTACTATGGTTTTATCTCCTTGTGTGCTGATTTACCTCATCCATCAACATCACATTGTGGAACGCATCTTAGATTATAACACATGTATAATTGTGTCTGGCACCACTAGGAAACCATCAGGGGGGCGTTAGCATGAATTAAACTCCTGACTTGCTTTGAGTTTCATTCATTTCCTCATAGAAATCCTCGTTGCCTCACCTGATCCCACCCTCCCACTCAGCATCTCACATTCAGTTTGGTCATCCTCATGTTCTTGGATGTATGATTTCTTCACACCGTCCTTGTTTTCCATGCCTTGGAGGTTTTGAGGAGATTTAGTTAGGTATTTGCAGAATGTTGTTTTTCTGGTGAACTTCTGATGATCCACGCATTGAAGGGTTTTGAAGAGAGCTGAGGTGATTTTGTCAGGGCCCAACTTTAAGAGTACATCATAGCTCCATGGTGTTTATCTAGTGATATTGACCTTGGGCACCTGCTTAGGTGACGTGGTTCTGCACTGGGAACCTACTTCCTGTTTTCTCTTTCCATATTCTATTCTCTGGCCTTGAATTACTAATTTCATTGTGACCATTCTTTTTGACTGTATGTTAATGAACGTGCAGGTGTGTGTGTGTTTTGAGGCCAGACAACAGTGAACAACCTCAGAAGTTCAGAGGTAGCATTTTAGCTACCAGACAGATTCATGAGATAAGAAACACACTTAAGTCAGTAAGAAAGAGTTTGCCTTAGCAGTTATAAGCATCACTAAGATTGGCTATGAACTAGAGTGAAAGACTTACATATTGCGTGTAGTTGTTGCCCAACAGGAACATTATGAGCACATTTATTGTTTATCTCATATAGCATGCATAGTAGTGCTCTATGCTTCCTGGTCTAGTCATCATTGTAATGTTTCTCATTTTACAAATTAGAATACTGAGACTCATGTAATTTTATATACACAACTGTTGAAGAAAACCAATGGACTTTTGAATAGGCTGCATCACAATAAAACCACAGTTCCCCTTCCATTGTATCATACAATCTTCATGAAATAAAGAAAGGTGCATAGAATGGGATGTTTTGTAAACATTCTTTTATTTACCTTAAATGCAGCTAGCATCTCCTGTTTCCATAGAACCCTGTACTTTGTCCCTCCTGCCTTTCTACTTACTGGTTCTCCTGTGTAGAAGAGGCACTTTTGATTATTTGCTAGCACATACATTTTCTTTAAAACAGTACTCAAGACACCTCATGATATCATTTTCCTAGAGAAGGTTCACTTGATTTGAAGCTCAGTCCAAGACATCCAGAGCTTTATAGAGTCAACAAAGCTAGGTCGCATCACTGACACTTGCATGCCCATGTCTGTGGACCTCTGAGCATTCATAAATTCAACTATGGGGATCTAGGCTCTGTGGAGGACATGGAGTTGGAGGAGTTACAGGCCTCTTTGTCAGGTATTACACAGTACCAGGGTGGAAGAACGGTATGGATGCAAGTAGGTTACAAACATGAAAATAATTCAAAGTACAAAGGAAGGGCCCAAAGCCTCATTCATGGAAGAGATGTGGTCTGAAGTCAGCCTTAAAGGTTGGGCATGGTTTGCCAGTTTGGAGAAAATTTGGACTGTCTTAGTTACTTTTCTCCAAACACCATGACTAAGGCAACTTATAGAAGAAAGAGTTTATTTGGGGCTTAAGGTTTTATCGCATAAGTCCATGACTGTCATGGTAGGGAGCATGGCAGCATGCAGATAAACATGGAACTGGGGCAGTAACTGAGAGCTCCCATCTTGAGACACAGTCACGAGGGAGAGAGAGAGAGAGAGAGAGAGAGAGAGAGAGAGAGAGAGAGAGAGAGAGAGAGCACTAACTGGGAATCACACAAATCTTTTGAAACCTCAAAGCTCATCCTCCCATGACAACACATCCTCTCCAACAAGTATTAGACTAAGTATTCAAATGTAACAAGCCTATCTGGGCCATTCTCATTCAAACTACCACATTCCACTCTCTGCCCCCCCCCCCCCGAGTCTCATGGCCATATTATAATTCAAAATTTATTTATTCAATTTCAAAAATTTGTGTAGCCTTTCAGAGTCTCAATACAGTTTAAAAGTCTGAAGATCAAAGTTTCTTTTGAGACTCAGGGCAAGTTCTTAACTGTAGCCCACTGTAAAATCAAAAAGCAAATTACATACTTCCCACATACTAAGGCACAGAATACATACTACCATTGGAAAAAGGAGGAATGGG
This sequence comes from Chionomys nivalis, assembly GCF_950005125.1. Classification (NCBI taxonomy): domain Eukaryota; kingdom Metazoa; phylum Chordata; class Mammalia; order Rodentia; family Cricetidae; genus Chionomys; species Chionomys nivalis. The sequence goes on along the minus strand of NC_080112.1, from coordinate 44,347,829 downwards.
AGAATAGTGAGGAAATACTGAACCAAAGCAATACTAAAACCCTGCAGGACAAACTCCAAATCTTATAGATCCATGTCTCATATCAAAGGGCTTATAAGCTTTGTGCTTCTAGCTTTATTGCTTGCGACATACTTGTCTCTTGGGCTGGTTTTATTTCTTGTGTAAAGCTCTCTTGGGAAGATATCCTACAGCGCTGACACTTTTAACATCTCGTGGTCTTCAGTGTAATCCAAGCTTCACTTGCACAGTTTTGCACAATGGCCTCTCAGGGTCTTCCTGCAGGAGCATCCTGCCATATGCCTAGCCTCAGTGGCTCTCCTTAACCATGGAGGTAGATTCCACAACCTTTTTTTTGTGTGTGTATCCTTCATGACTTTAAAGCTGCAATCCTGTAGTTGGGTGGCACTGCCAAGTTTGGATGACTGCTTTTGGTGGTGTGTTGGTCCCCTACATTTGCAGAAGCTTTCCTTTATTGTGTCAAATTAGGAGTAGGAAATTCCTCAGGTCTTTCTTTTTTTCTACAAATTAGAAGCTTTGTTGGATAGGGTCTTGACCTGATGGCTCCCCTCCTTTTATTCCATTTAAAATAAGACCTCTCTTTAATTTTCTCATCTCTTTAAGAATAAGTCTTGGCTTCAGTGTTAAGTTTCCTGGTGCTGTTTTTCTCCTAAAACCATATTTTTGCATTTCTTTTTGTTCAACTTGCTCTTTTCCATTAGAGACCTGCCTATTATTGATTGCTAATAACCACATGACAAAGTCAATATTAAGTTGTCTTAGAATCTCCTTTGCCAAATAAATTAGTTCATTACTTTTCAGTCTAATCTCAGGCATGTCTTAGGACATGAGAAAAAAAAAGGCAGTCACATTCTTTGCCAAAATACCACAAGACTGGTCTCTAGCCCAGTTGCTAATATTGTTCCTCTGTGAAACATCTTGGGCTAGGGTCTCCATAGTCCACATTGCTCTCAGCAGTACTGTCTTCCAAGGTCCTACTAGGATCAGCCATGAAACCCTGCTTACAGTGCTTTCAGCCACTTTCCAGAGGCCCAAAGTTTTCTGCATTCTTCCAAAAATGCATGGTCAGGCCCATGACAACAATAACCCACTCTCTGGTACTAACTTCTGTTTTTATTACTTTTCTATTGCTGTGATAAAACACCATGCCCAAGGCAACTTACAGAAGAAAGAATTTATTTGGGGGATACATTTTAAGAGGGTTAGAGTCCATGACCTTGTGAGGAGTGTGGGAGCAGATACAATACTGGAGCAGTAGGTGTGAGCTCACATCTTAAGACAAGTCATGAGGAAGAGAAATAGAACCCTGGGAATTGATAAATTTTTTGAACACCATGGTCAGATGGTGTGTGTGTGTGTGTGTGTGTGTGTTTATGTATCAGGAGAGATAGACAAAAAGAACTCTTAATATATTTGACGGCACAAACCCAAAGGCTTTGAATCCCATCGGAATGAGAAAGATGAAGTGCATTCTTAAGGTCTCCTCATAATTGCAGAAAGGGTGAAGTCAGTAGGAGAAGACTACATTTTCAGTGCCTTTTTGTTTTATTTTTTGAGACACAGGATCTTGTCAATTAATCTAGAATGCCTACTTAGTGTGTATTCCAGGCTGGCTTTGAAATCACTATCTCCTGCCTTAGCTTTCTGGGTGCTGGGATCGCAGGTGCTTATTATCACACCCAGCTTCAGGGTATGCTTTTAACATTTTTCCATTTGAGGGTACATTTTCTTGCGCTTGCCATGTCTGTTGTTGGGAGCATCCACCATTCTGGCTATCTATATGGCATTCAACAGTGCCTTGTAGATAGTGGATGTTCTGTCCCTATTTTGGACCTGACATGGGTTGGAAATCAAAACTGCAAGGCTTCATTAATTGCTCAAGGACTTCAAACTGTTCCAAGGAAACAATGGCTCTCACCAAGTGTAGCAATTTTTTTTTTTTTTTGGCTATGTGGCAAGGATTGTTTTACAATGACAACCTTAGCTCCAAATGGTTGTTTTCAGTTGAATGCCAATAGCATTTTCTCTGAGATAGGGCACCTCATGCCTCCCATATTTCACTCCCTCCAGGTGCTCCCAGAGTAGCTCTTCAGACTCTACTGTGATTATGCGAATGAAAAGACTCTATCTTAGCCTGACCTTCTAGCCCCAAAAGGAGATAAAAGAAAACCCTCCTCCTCTACAGACAGGGATAATTGCATCTTTGCACCGTAGAAATGAATGATATTTTAAGAAGTACAATCTCACTCTCAGGAGCTGAACAAGTACCCTCTTCGCTTCTGCAGAAGTTTCCACAGCAACGCAAGTTGGAGTACTTCCCCCACTTCCCAGCCTCCCCTAAAATCTGCTCCAACAAATTGTCTTAGAAAAAGAGCTGGCAAATGGTGTCTTTCACTGGCTGAGAATGTCATTATCTTTGATCTGTGTAAAAGCAGCTCCCAAATGAGATGCAAACTGGCTTGCTTTTAAGAAATCAAGTCGTGGGAAGAATAAAAGCTATCAAACTGGAGTTCTCATCCAGCCAAATGGGATTCAGAACTAAAAATAAAAGCCTCTTTTCTTCTGTGGGGAAGAAATGAAACCCAGCCCTGACTGACCCTAGAGGCCATGGTAGCCAAACCAAACATCATTGAGTCCCATGTTTCCTACAATCTTTGTCTTCGATGTGAAAAAACATATTTGTCTTAGTTACTTCTCTTGTTGCTGCATCAAAACACCTGGCAAAAGCTTCTTATGGAAAGAAGAATTTATTTTACCCCAAGACTCCAGGGTGCGATCATGATAGGAAGTCATAGTGGCAAGGGCTTGAGGTGGCTGGTTACATTGTGGCTGGTACCTAGCTTACTTTTTCTTTTCCCCACAGTCCATAGCCTCAGACCATAGAATGATGCTACCCACATTTTTGCAGGATCTTCCAACCTTGATTAACCTAACCTAGATAATCATTCACCAACTCACCCAGAAGTTTATTTCCATAGTGATCGTAGCTCTTGTCAAGTTGGCAATCAAGCATTGGCTTGAGGTTGTGCTCACCTTTTGGGAGGACACTTTGAAACGTCAGTGAGCTGAAGAGCTGAAATTTTGAATCTGTTCCTACCTACCAGGACTCACACAGATGGAGGTGTGGTCTATGTGATAAAGAACTGACAGGATCTTAAGACTTAATTTTTATCTTTTAAAAATATTTGTTATTTTTAATTATGCACCTGCATGTGGATATGTGCCCATGAGTGTGGATGCCCATGGAGATCAGAGTCATTGGATCCCTTGGAGCTAGAGTTGGAGACATCTCTGAGCCACTTGGCATGGATGCTAGAAACTGAACTCTGGTCCTCTGGAACAGCAGTGATTGCTCTTAACTGCTGATCCATTTTTCTAGCCCGGAAGAGATGGTATTTAGCTACCCCAAACCTTGATTTCACTGATAAGCAGCACAAGCCAAGTGAAGCTGGTAGGCTAGTGACTAGAGAAGGTCTGGGGTCTCTTGTCTCCCTTTGTTTTGCACAGCCAGAGTTCTGCTTATTTATGTAGACAGCATTTGCCTTCGTGGGTAAGACATCTTAGCTCTGAAACTTTTCCACTGGGTGCCTAAAGCTTATTTGTATACATGTACCTGAGGCGGAGACCAGAAACACAAAGAGTCATGACCTGTCTTTTTGATGCATTCTATCTTGCTTCCACACAATGGGTCCAAAACAGTGGTGGTTGTCTTATGGTTTCTATTGCTGTGATAAAATACCATGACCAAAAGTAACTTAAGGAGAAAAGGCCTTATTTCATCTTATACTTCCTGGCATTTTCTCTTCCCAAATCTCTCTTCCCCAAATGACTCTCGCTGTGTGCTGTTTACATAAAAACTAACCAGAAAAGTGATCATGTATTTACATTTTCTGAAGCACCCCTCATAAGGACTCATGGCAAAATGTTCCTCCCTGACACCTTTGTTTCTTCTCCAGTTGCTACGAGAAAATACCCTGACAAAAACAACTTAAGGGAGAAAGGTTTTGTTTCTGACATGTAGTTCCAGCGTTCAATCCATCACAGTGAAGAAGTCAAGGTGGACTGGTCACATGACACCCACAGTCAGAAAACAGAGTAATGAATGCTTGCTGCTCAGCTCACTTTCTGTCATGTTGTGTCCTGGACTTCTTACTCAGGGTATGGTTCTGCTCACAGCTAAGATAGTCTTTCCATGTCAGCTAATACAGTTGAGCTAGGCCTCCACAGATATTGCCGGAGACACACGTCTCAGGTGATTGTACAGTTCATCAAGTTGACAGCTGAGATTAACCATCACCCCCACCCCTCAGAGGAATGAAATGAATTTTCATCTTCCGTTCAAGTTATTTTCTGATTTTCTGGTTTAGGTATAGGGGTACTGCTACAGTCAGAGGTAGTCTTTTGAAGGCCAACAAGAAATTGTGCCCTTGTGGTGAACCCAAGCTAATTTGCATGCCTAATTTGACCTTTACCGCCATCTGCTGGAGCCTCCGAGAGGACCTTTGTGCATCCTGCAGAGTTCTTCCATGTTCTCTTTTGCCCTCTGCCATCCTTCCATGTCCCATATGTCTTAACTACAACCTCCTTGTCAAGCTCCCAAGTCTCTCAGGTTAGCCACTCAGTTTGGTATGTTCTACACACACACATACACACACACCTCTCTCTTTTATTAAGAAATTGAGATAATATAATTATAACATCTCTCCCTTCTCTTCCCTCCCTCCAAACTTTCCTTCATACTCCTCCTTCCTCTCTTTCAAATTCATGACCTCTTTCTCTCATTAATTGTCATTATAATTAATGCAAGATCAGAAATACTTGTCATCCAGGGGCTAGAATGCTTTACATGAGACCTTGTCTAAACAAGAGTGCATTCAATACATAATATTTTTAGTGACGGTTCGTGGTCCCACGTTAATTAAGTGGGTTCAATTAATTTTAATGTCTCTATTGCCTGCCATGTAAATAATTTCTAATTTTAGCTAGTACATCTAAAGAAGTTTTAAAGAACAGTTAATTTGCTAAATGACTATCTTAGAAAAACTTGAAAATGATGCCTCTTTCATTAGCTTTGATACTGTTCCAGTTTAAGAAATCACTGACAGAGCCCAAGAGCCCCATGATGAGTGTGGGTGTCTGGACGTGGTGATGTGGTTTCAACTGCAGTCAGCTTCAGTTTGGAGAGATAGGTTGAGTAGGTCATAACTGTAATACAGTTTTCTTAATTTGTGTAGGAGATAGCCAAGGTGAAAAGAAAATAGGCAATGGTTTTGAGTACTTAAATTGCTTACTCATACCATGTATACCCAGACTCCTTGTGGCTCCTAAGAATGGAGTTATTTAAGTCTATGAATATCACTGGGGCAGTTGGGAATTGATAATATTTCCCCCTGACACTAGGGCATCTCCAAATGTTGGAGTATTGCTTGGGTTGTCAAGAAGAGAAGGGCGGGATGCTCCTGGCATCTTAGAGTCGGGTCTGTTGCTGTAAGAAACAATGGTCCTTACTGCTTAGTAAGAGTACTGGAGAATCCGAGTACTGAAATTGAGATGGATTGATATTTGTTTCTGCATAAGTCTGGAGTTAGCTTGGACAAAAGCAAAAAACAAAACAAAACAAAACAGCATCAAAAAGAAGTATGTCACACTCATTTGGCACAAAAAATAGTTTTGATACTTCTAATGGCATTTCTTTGTCCCTTTTTGTTTCTCATTGGCTGAATTCTTTAGGAAAGTGCTATTTTTCCTTGTGTTTGCAACTTCAATCCTAGCTGAGAGCATCTAGACAAGTAGGGCCAGCTGCCACACAGAGAAGACAAGAGCTTAGTGCCCATCCTTCTCTAATACTTTTTTGAGTTCTAAGTGTACCTTATACTGAAAATGGGCCACAGTGATTTGTTTCTTACACCAAGGACCTCATGACACACAGGATAGCTCCTACGACAAAGGACACTGCCCTATATGCTTGTAATCCGTGTTTACTGATGATCTAGTCACAATAGCCAGGGAATGGAAACAGCCTAGCTGCCCAGCAACAAAACAATGGAAAATGAAAATGGGGTCCACATACACAGTAGACTTTTCCCTCGCTTTGCGGGAGGGGAGGGGATGGGATTAGAAAGCACTGAGGTAAGTGAGGTGACCCAGTTTCAGAGAGGCAACCATCACGTATTTTGTTTCACATGTGAATCCTAACTTTGAATGCTTCTGTTTATCAACATAAGGAGTTGTGAAAGTGAGTATCGAATATGAAATGAGGCAGGAGACCACAAAAGGAGAATAAGAGATGTTGAAAAAAAAGGAGGGGAGGGCAACAGGTCAAATGAAACATGGAAGTAGAAAGGATTTGACTGTGGGTGGAAGACTGAAGGAAAGGGGACAAAGTTGTGGAGAGAAACAACAAAAGAAATTTTAATTGAGCAAAAGAATGTCACAATGAAACTCAATTCTTTCTAAACTAATTAGGACAAAAATGGACCACAGTGATTTATTTACTTATTTATTGGTTACCAAATGTCAATGTTCTTCAGGCTGAGAAACCCTCAGCCTTCCCATAAAAATGATCACTGGTAGTTTAATCAAGACAAAGTAGAATTCCTTTAATTAACTTGCTTTATATTTTAAAAGATAGATTTTGATTTTTGCTTGCATGTGTATGTGTGTGAGTGTATGCCTTGTGTGTTAGTACTCTTAGAATCCACAAGTTCCTCTGGATCTAGAATTACAGGTTGTTATGAGTTACCTGATGTGGGTGCTAGGACCTCTGTAAGCAGCAAGTGCTCTTAATTGCTAAGCCCCCTCTCCCACCCCTAATTTTACTTTTTGAAGGTAACCACTATGTCTTTCTTTTTGTATGAGTGTGCATGTGTATGCATGTGTACACTTGAGCATGGAAGGTGGAGGAGGTTAATCCAGGTATTCTCTTCAATTACACTCTACATTTTTGTTGGCATGGGGGAAGGGCAGAATCTTTCAATGAACCTGGAACTCACTGAATCAGTGGGGTCGTTGGGCCAGCAAATCCAGGGGATCCTCCTCTTTTCACCTCACCAGTGCTAGGATTATAGGTTTATGCCACCATACCCAGATTTTTATGTTGGTTCTATGATAGAGCTCAGTCCCTCATGCTTGCATGACGAGTGCTTTGCTGAGCCATCTTTCCAGTCCCATATCTTACTTTCTAATCATGTCCATGTAACTAATTCAGGGAGCTACTTTTCATAAACCTTTCCTTTGTAGGAACCTAGATGGTACACCTAGGTTATTGTAGAGCCTGTACATATGGTATAGAGCGCACACACAGAAGGAACACCTCAGCACACTGGCTCACTTGTTGCCAACAGATGTTGCCATAAACTACACTTGCCCTCTACCCACGTGCCATCTTGCCTTTCTTTCCTTTGAGCTGATCCCTTTGCTATGATACAGTTTCAACTTTTCACATATTGCTTCTTCAAGAAGATCTTGTTTTATCATGATGGGGTTCTAATCCAGGTCTTGAACAATACTAGACCCTGAGCTGTCTCCAACTTTCACAAATCAGATGTTATTAAACTTCACATATTTTTTCAAGCTCTATATCAATGCTCCTGAATTTATTCCCTTCTTCCTTACTCTTCCCCACCCCATCTCTTCCCTCACCTCCTATTCTTTATTTTCTATTACATGTATTCATTGTAAATGGTGCTGTGTTAAATAATATTTCAACAAGTATGTGTTGTATATTGAATATATTTCTACTGCTCCTCTCGCTGTCTCTCCCTCCCTGTTTTTCCAAGATAGGACTTCATGTAGGCCAAGGTAGTCTCTAACTCACTATATATTGAGGATGACCTGGTATTCTGGTCTTCTAGCCTCTACCGCCTCTTTGCTGAAATTACAGGCATGCACTACCCCTATCACTTCTAAATTGATTTTAAGTTTATTTATTTACATGTATGCACATGAACATGAAGGGTGGAGGTTTTGGGTATCTTCCTCAATTACTCTTTGGTTTATTTTTTGGGACAGAGTCTCTCTTTGGTTTATTTTCTGGGACGGAGTCTCTCACTGAACCTGGAACATGTGTGTATGGGTGCACGTGCATGCCACAAGTTGTTGACACTGTATGTCTTCCCTGATTGCTCCCCACCTTTAACTATCCAGCAGGGATTCTTAGTTGAACCCAGAGCTTACTAATTTGGCTATTGTAGTTAGCCAGTTTGCTCAGGGTGGCGGTGGTGGTCTCCTCTCTCTGTCTCTCATGTTCTGGGATTACAGATGGTTTCCCATGCCCACTTGACATTTATGTGGGTGTTTGGGATTCAGACTCCAGTCTTTATGTTTGTACAGTAAACACTTTACTTGCCGAGCTACCTCCTCAACCATTAAATGGCGGTTTTGATCCTGCATGTATATGTGTTGGCCATGGCATGGCTGCATCTATTCTGAACACTTGATCTGTTTACTAGCACTGTTCCAGAAGATTCAGTTGGAGCCCTGTTCTGGTGTGTTTTTCTATTATACTGCATTCTTCTCCTTTTCTTCTATAAACTTGAATGAAGAAGAAATAAAAGGACATTGTAATACTATGTGAAACAGTTCCCATAAATATAAGACAACTGCAATAAAAATGAAAGCAGCTGGTTCTGGTAACATGAAATGTAGCAAAACTTTAGCCCCCATCCAATCTGTATCAGCTCTAAAACGGTAAAATTGGATGGATTATCAAATAGGAAAGAAAAGCAATTTAACAAGCATACATAACACATGGCTGGTAAGCTGCTCTAGCCCATGTTTAAAGGACACTGCAGCTCGGTAGTTTGTATATTTGCCTCTAAAGAATAGACGTTTTCTGGGGTGTGGTGTTGCACACCTGTGATTTTAGCAGTTGGGTGGCTGAGGCAGGAATATTGCAAACTGGAGGTCAACTTATGTAACTGGAGATCCTGTCTCATAGAACAAATAAAAGAGACTACCTCCACCCCCAGCCAAGTCAGACAATCCAAACCAGGTCCTTTTTCACACACTGGGAAGATCTGTTACTTAATTGTTCACTTCTGTCACACCAACCTTTGAGATACATTATTGGGACAGTGGAGATGAAAATATTTGGCAGCTTACAGTGCTTAGTGATCAATTCAGATGCCACAGTTCCTGTAGGTTAAAGGTCATTGTAACACATGAAACAAGACAGAATGATGAATAAATAGTATTTCTACTTTGATTCCCAAGCTACTGCTGCTGCTTCTTGTGTTCTTTTTATTTTTTCTTTTAAAGAACCCTCCTCAATTTGAGATATAAATGGCCATTTAAGCAGTGGTTCTCAACCTGTGGATCCGGATCCCTTTGAGGGTGGAACAACCCTTTCATAAGGGTCGCCTAAGACCATCAGAAACACAGCTATTTACATTACAATTCATACCAGCAGCAAGATTACAGTTATGAAGCAGCAATGGAAATAATTTTATGGTTGAAGGTCACCATAGCATGAGGAACTGTATTAAAGGGTTGCTGCATTAGAAAGGTTGAGAACCACTGCTTTAATGGAACAGAATGTCTTAATGTTATACCACCGGGGTGAATTGCATATAATTAATCTTGCAACTCATGTACTTTTATGTTGCCTATTACTTGAAGTCTAGACAGTATTTAAACATACCTTAATGTTAAAATGAAAGAACCAGAACACAAGGTGTACACACAATTGCTATTTCCATGTCAACCCACTTGGCTCAGTTTTCATGTTTCATATTACTATTTTTTGAAAGTGACTATGATGCTTATTTAAAGAGCTGCCTTAAATTCTTCTGGGGAATAAGAGTGAGAATGTGGTAAGGAGTCTGGAAGTTGTTTTTCAATTCGAGGTTGTGGACTGTGGACTCTAATCCAAACAAGCATTCCTTTTTGAACACCACAATTTCCTAGCAGTCCATGTGACTGAACAAAACCTGTTTCATTTCTTGTGTGCATATGCTGTATATGTAAGTGTTCACATGTGTGTGACATGTGTATATCAATGCATGTTCATATATATGTGTGTGTATAGCACACAGAAATTGATATTATGTGTCTTTCTCAGTCATTCAACTTAACCTTAAAGTTCTTTTTATAAAAGTGTTCTTTTTATATGGTGTATCTTATCATATTCTTTCCTTTCCTCCAAGTACCCCAAAACCCCTACTCACCCAACTTTATGACTCTATGTTTTCTCTTTCCCTCTCTTCCCCCCCAACAACTCAAAACAAAAACCCAAAATCAAAACAGACAACAAAAGAAAACCAATAAGACAAAAAATAAGTACCAAAACAAAACAAAAAGCACACTTACAAAACATGAGGAACCTGTTTTGTATTAATCAACTACTGCTGGGCATGGGACCTGCTCTGGAGTGTATGAGTTCATATGCCCAGTGACATTCTGCTGAAGAAAAGTGATTTTCCTTTTGCTAGTGGGTACCAATTGCACATATCTTCTTGGTTTGGGGTGGAACCTTGTGTTCATTTTCCCTCTCTAAGTGCTGGGACCCCTCTGATTTGAACCTATATAGGTCTTGTGTATTTTGCCACAGTGTCTGTGAGCTCATATGCACATCAGTTTTCTTGTGCCCAGAAGACATTGTTTCCTTGGAACCATCTATCACCTCGGTCTCCTACAGTCTTTCCACCTCCTCTCCCACATAGCTCCCTGAGCCCAGAGAGGAGGGATCTGATGAGACATCCTTTTTCAGAACCAAGGCTTTAAACTCTCTCACTTTTTGCACATGGTCCAGTTGTGGGTCTCTTTGTTACCATCTATTGCAAGAAGCTTCTCTGATGAAGACTGAACTGAACTGAGTGCCAGTCTGGTGTGGCAGTTGTAGGCTCCTGGTGTAGAGTGGTTCTTTAGGTTGGTAGTTCGAGTCACAGTGGAATAGAGATGACTTAGAAGGCAAGGCTGAAAGGGACTTCCAGGAAGAACTAGTGAGACTCCAGGTCCTTATCAAGAAACTAAGTCCTTAGGGAAGCCATTTTAACTATATATATAGGTTTTTCGAGACAGGGTTTCTCTGTAGATTTGGTGCCTGTCCTGGAACTAGCTCTTGTAGACCAGGCTGGCCTCGAACTCCCAAAGATCCGCCTGCCTCTGCCTCCCAAGTGCTGGGATTAAAGGCGTGCGCCACCACTGCCCGGCTTATTTTTTAGTTTTTGAAATTAAAATGTAGTTATATCATTTTCCTTGCTCCCTTCCCTCTTTCCAAACCCTCCCATGAAGTCCCTCTTACTCTCTTTCAAGTTCAAGAACCTCTTTAAAAATGTTGTTATAAACACACACACCCATTTCTAAATATGAATACAATCTGCTCATATTATACAATACTAGTTGTATGTATATAGTTTCAGGACTGATCACTTGGTATTGGATTACCAAGTAGAGCTCTCAGCCGTCTTTAGTTGCTTGTAATTCATGTATAGGGCTGGGGACCCATGAGACTTCCACCTTCCATGTTATCATGTGTATTGGTGTTGTTATTGGACTTGAGGCCTACCCAGCAAGAGGAATATCATATCTGGTACTGGAAATGAGGCCAACTACCCAGGGCTAGTGACGTCATATATCTTCAAGGTGAATGTATACCCACCATTTTTCTAAACCGGCATAATCCCTAACAGTAATCTAGATATTTGTCATTATATCCACTCATCATGGAAACTTCTTTTTGCAACAGACAGAGGTCATTACAGAGAACCACATCCAATCAAAATACAAAGTTACGGAGCCCAGTCCCAATGGATATGTGTTATGAAATAACTCCCACACCTAAGGCTCAGGAACATTGCTGAATAGGGGATGGAAAGGTTGTAAGAGCCGCTCCTTTCTCTCTTTCATATTCATGGCCTTTTTTCATTGATTGTTATTATATGCACACACATACATACATACACATATATTCCAAAGCATAACCTGTCCAGTCTGTTTAAAGTTTGCTTGTGTGTATGTTTTTAGGACTAACTTTTCAGTGGATAACCAATGGTGCGCTCTTTCTTGAGGAAGACTATTTCTCCCACTCTCAGTGTTCCTTAGTTGCCCATAGTTCTTTGTATAGGGTTGAGGCCCTATGAACAGAACTAAGAAATTCATTTATTTCTTTTGGGTTTTCCAGTGGAATGGAGTACAGGCTTTTAAAACATTCTCTTCTAACATTCTGAATTTCTTTGATTTCTATTGTAATGTTTTTTTTATTCATTTCTGATTCTGTTAATTTGACTATTCTCTTTCTTTCTTCTGGTTAGTTGGGCCAAGGGCCTATCAGTCCTGTTTATCTTATCAAAGAACCAGCTCTTAGATTCATTGATTCTTTGTATTTTTTTCCTTTGTTTCTAGCTCATTGATTCTTACTCTGAGTTTTATTATTTATTGCTATTGACTGGGTTTGCACTTAGTTTGTTCTTGTTTTTCCAGCTTTTGATCATTAAACCATTTATTTGTGCTCTTTCTGATTTTAATGTAGCCCCTTAGAGATATAAATTTCCTTGGTAGGACTGCTTTCAATGTGTTTCAGGGAATTTGTTGTCTTTTCATCTTCATTTAGTTCCAGGAATTTTCTTATTTCTTTTTGGATTTCTTCTTTGACCCATTCATACTTCAGTAATGAGATATTTAATTTTCATGAGTTTGTGTATTTACTAGAGTTTTTCTGCCATTTTAGGATTTATTACATTTTGGTCAGATAGGATACAAGGAGTTATTTCAATCGTTTTGAATTTGTAAAGATTTGTTTTGTGTCTCAGCATATGGTCTACTTTAGAAAAGCTTCTATGTACTGCCAAGTAGAATGTGTATTTTTGGAGTTTGGGTGGAATATTCTGTTATCTGTTAAGTCCATTGATGATTGATGTCAATTAATTCTGATGTTTCTTTGTTTATTTTTGTCCAGAAACCTGTCTATTTGAGGAAGTGGTGTATTGAAACCATCTACTATTAATGTGTTGATGTTAATCTGTATCTTTAAGTCCAGTAGTAAATCTTTTATGAAATAGCATGTGCCAGAGTTTTGTGCATATATGTTTAAGATAGTTTGGTTAACTGTTCTCTTGATTAGGATAAAGTGTCTTTCTTATCTCTTCTGATTAGTTTTAGTTTAAAGTCTATTTTGCCAGATATTAGGATAGCAATGTCTGCTTGCTTCCTGGTCTCATTTGGTTGGAGTACCCTTTGTCCATCCTTTTACTCTAAGGCAATGCCTATCTTTAAAAGGAAGATGTATCTCTTGTAGATAACATATGGATAGATTGTTTTTTTATTTTTTAATTTTATTTTTACTCTTTATATATTTCACATCATGCATCTCCATCTCATTCATTTCCCTGTCCCTTCGTATCTGCCCTCTGCCCTTGCAACTCCCTCAAAAAAAAATAAATAAAATTTAAGAGAAGAAAAAAATCAGTCTCATCATGGAAGATGTAATGTGACCCAGTGAGTCATGCAGTGAATTCTTTTATTCATATATCTCTACTTGCAAGTGTTTATTGCAAAATGTCATTGGTCTGGTTCAATGCCTCTAATTCCTGCTATACCGTCTATACTGAACTTTTACTGGGGCTCCTTCCTGGACTTCCCATTGCTGCTCTGTGTTGTGGAGATCTTGCAGCCATGGGTCTGCAGTACCAACCCCCACCTACCTTTGCCCCATGCTCCAGCAGATCAGAGATGGGGATGTTGGGATGGGCCAACATAACCTTATCTGCATCTGGGCTGGGCGGTGGCTGGATTGTTCAGCCTGCCAGCTCTCCCTTGTCTTCATCACCAGGGTGAGCTCTTCAGCATTGCCCTGGCTACTTCACCCTTTGCAGCACTGAACAAGAGGCAGGGGCCAGTTCTCCAGCTTTCACATCCTCAGGGGCGGTTCTCCTACACCTACACCTTCAGGGCCAGCTCTACTATATTGCCCAGGTGTGGCATAGGGGTCACTCTCCTGAGTGCTGCAGCTGCTGAGGGTCAGGGACAGCTTTCGTGCTCTTATAAATAAATACAAAGTTATAGTCATTAATACACAAGTTTCTTGATTCATTCAGTCTGCCTTTTGATTGGAGCATTGAGGCCATTGATATTTAAAGTTACTATAGAAACACATGTATTAGTTGTGATCATCTTGTTAATTTTTGGTGTTGTTTTGTATGTTCTCAGTGATCTAATTGTGTTTTAATAATTATGACTTTGTATTCTTTCCACAGTCTCTCTCCTCTTCTCATTCCTCTTTGCAGTTCAAAACAATGTTTCCTGTATTTTCTGTAGGTTTGGTTTTTTGGATATAATTTTTTATATTGTATATGTCATGGAAAAGTTTTCTTTTACCTTTGATTATGGCAGATTGTTTTGCCGGGTGTATTATTTTAAGTTGCTGTCATGGTCTTTTAGGATTTAGAATGCATTGCTCCAGGCTCTTCAAGCTTTCAAAGTTTCCATTGAGAAATAAGTTGATATTCTGATGGGTTTTCCTTTATATGAGACTTGTGTGTGGTTTTTTTCTTACAGTTTTCAAAAACATTTTGTTCTGTAAACTTGGTGTTTTAACTATGATATGCCATGGGGATTTTATTTTTTGTTCTTGTGTATTTGGTGTTCTGTGTGCTTCTTGTATTTGTGTGGATGTATCTTCCTTAGTCGGAGGAAATTTTTTTCTTTGATCTTATTGAAAATCTCGTCTGTGGGTAGAATCTTCTTATTCATGTATGTCTGTAAATCGAAGTTTTCTCCCCCTCATGGGCATCCCATATTTCCTTTGCGTTCCGTTTCTGTGTTTAGAAAAGAATTCATGTTCTTCGTTTACTTGATCCAGATCCTCTACTTTATCTTCGAATCCCAATATTCTATCTTCTGCTTGTAAGGTTTTCCTTTGAGTTACAGGGGTTTTCAGTTCCATCTTCATATGAGTGTTCTTCAATGCTTCTATCTCCTTATTGAATTCCACTCTCAAGTCTTGTATTGTCTTCGTCATTTCCATCAGCCTTGTGTTTGTGCTTTCTTGGGTACCACTTGGGTGTTTAGTCTCCTTAAGTCCTTTTTCCTTGATTTCATTGAGCTATATCTTTGTGTCTAAGCTGTGAATTCTTTGACTATTTGTGATTGTTCTTTTAAATTCTGTATCTTGTTATTTTTTATCTAAATAATTCTCATTGACAAACAATACTGATGGGTTTTGGAGAGAAGATACTGGCTTGATCTTTAATATTGTAGGTATTTCTGCAATGTGCTTTGGACATTGTAGACTTATTTTTTAAATGATTTTTTTATTTTTTTAAATTTCATTTTATATTTTAACCATAGTTCTCCCTCCCACCCTTCCTCCGGTCCTCCCTTGCCTCCCCCCAGTCAACCCCCATCTGCTCCACTTAAAGGATAAGGGCTGTCATAGGCAATCAAAAAAGCCTGGACTATTAAGTTGAGGGAGGACCAAGCCCCTCTCCACTACATTAAGGCTGAGCATGGCATCCTACCATAGGGAATGGGCACTGACAGCTGTGGAGCATCCAGCAGACAGAACTAGGCCCTCTGCATGTGGGAGACAGTTGTGTAGCTTAGTCTGAGGGGCCCCTGAAAGTAGGACCAGGATCTGTCCCTAGTGCATGATCTAGCTTATCAGAGCCCATTGCAGACTTCTTTTGTTAGTTCTGAATTTGTTAGGGACAGAAGAGGGGATGTGGGGGGCAAGTTGGGTCTAGAGATTGAAATCAGTTGGGTGAAATGAACTTAGGCAGAATGAAGGTACTGAACTAGTATACAGGATTTGTTTCCTGGTCCCAGTCTGGAGTGCTGGGGTAGACCTGACAAAGTTTGGTTATGGCATGGGAAGGTCCTGTGGGTTGGGGTGTAGGGAAAGAAGGTCAAAGCTACAGCTCCTTTCTACTGTATACATGGGAGGCCAGGTTAGGCCAGGGCACTGTATGTGGAACCCATGCTAGATTTGGTAGTTCATGGAAAAGGGAAAAATAGGGTGGTTAGGGAGACTCACAGGTCTGGATTCTGGAGGAAGATGTGGGAACTGTGGGTGTGTGTAGCATGATTAATAAAAACACAGAGACAGGAATTGGGGTTCAACCTGAAGGTCAGAAAGGCAAAACAGCCAGCCAATGGCTCTTACCTCCACCTCAGTCTGAAATGGCAATTCTGCCTTCAGGAATCTCAGAATGAGACTGAGTGAAAACTGTCTCCTCCCATCTTATATTCCCCTCTAGTGCTGGGGTTAAAGTCATTCACCACTACCACCTGGTTTTTATGGCAAACTAGTGTGGCTACTGGGATTAAAGGTGTGTGTCACCACTGCCTAGTCAGTAAGGCTGATCAGGACAGCTGTTTTACGCTCTGATCTTCAGGCAAGCTTTATTTATTAAAATACAAATGAAATGTCACTACAGATGGGGACTGCGGCGGTTGTAAGTGGTGCAGAAGGGACCAGTGGGTGGTTCTATTGTAATTTTTGCAGCAAGGCTTCTCACTGAATTTGGAGCTTACTGATGGGTTAGACTCGTTGACCAAAAAGCCCCAGGGATTCTCCTGTCTCCACTTCCCTGGTACTGGGAAATACTTAACTGACTGGGCCATCTCTCAGGCCCTGTTTAAATTTGTTGTTCCCTAATTTTTCTCAACAGAAATGCTGGACTAGTAATAGGATGTAAGTTTTAAGCCCTGTTGAAGAATCCTATCACATTCAGACTTTTCTGCTTCTCAGGTGAATTACATGCAAGTTAACATTTTTTTTTTATGCCATGGAGATCATTTCTCAAGGGACATTCTGCTCAAGTTCTCAGAGAAATTTAAACACACTCAAAAACAACTTCTCAGAATATATAAACATGATAGCTACTTAAGCTGTACAGACAAAAGCAGTGTAAAATACCTTAGGTTAAAGTCAACCACTGACTGTTCTAGATGCACAAACATGGCAGAAATAAGCACCTGTCTGTCCCTGTTTTCTCCATTATGGGAGTGTAAATCAATGTCTGATTAGCAGCGTCGATGGTAACAGATTTCAACACATAAAGGCCTTTGCTCTTTTGAGCTGATGGCGCTGGTAAATCAGTCCTAAGATTGATATTGCATGATAAGAATTCCCTTTGCTGTCCTCCATCCTACATGTTATTGGCAAGGAAATAATTCTTGCCCAAGTTCCCAACCTTCTATACTTTATAGCTGAAGGGTCTTAAGCTGCCCCTAAGTGCCTTTTGTGTGTGCATGGAAGATGCATGTTCTCTAAACACCTGCCCTTCCATGTTCTAGCCAATCAAACAGCATAGATCAGTGGTTCTCAACCTGTGGGTCACCATCCCTTTGAAGGTTGCATATCAGATATCCTGCATGTCATGTATTTATATTACAATTCATAGTAGTAGCAAAATTGCATTTATGACAGAGCAACAAAAATAATTTTATGGTTGGGCATCACCACAACATGAAGAACTCTATTAAAGGTTCACACATTAGGAAGGTTGAGGACCACTGACCTAGATAATGCTATAAAAGCTCAATCTTGCATGGTGACATGTGCTTGTAACCCTAATGCTAGGGAGGCAGAGACAGAGAGCTCGCTGAGGCTCACTGGGCAGCCAGTGTAGCTTATTTGGTGAGTCCCAGGGCTTTGAGAAACCTTGTCTCAAAAATGATAGGTGGATGGTGCCTGAAGAATGATACCTGAGGTTGTCTGCTAGCCTCCATATGCGTGTTGTAAACATGTGCACCTGCTCACACACAGACACAGAAGAGCCTGGCCAACGCAGTAACCAAGGCAGGCCAAAATTCTACATTTTGTAGCCTCAACAACACTTCACAGGCAATAAAGAAGAGTTCTACTTAAAAATCTTATTTTAGTGTTAGACACAACATGGTGCAGTGTAGTAGGAAGCTCAATGCTGTGTTGTAAGGAGGCCACTTGTTCATTTCTGGCTGCCCAGACTCGAAATAACCACTCAGAAACTTTATTATTTAAATCACTGCTTGGCCAATCACTTAGCGTATTGCTAGCTAGCTCTTATATCTTTGGTTAACCCATTTCTATTAATCTGTGTATTGCCAAGTGGCTGTGGCCTACCTGGTAAAGTTCCATCTGACATTTGGCATCTGTCTCTGGTGGAGCTACATGGCTTCTCCTTGACTCTGTCTACTCTCTCTCTCTCTATAGCTCTATATTCTCTTAAGCCATTGGCTGAAAGCAGCTTCTTTTCTCATTAACCAATAAAAGCAACACATATTCAGAAGGACTTCCTACACCAATGCTGGTTATTATTATTTTTTTTCTGAAAAAGAACAGCAATGAGTTCAGTTTCCAAAGAGCTTCAGGCTAGGCAATGATAATGTCTTGGGACTTCAAGGAGTTATTCAAGTGAAAACAAGGCCATGATGCCTTGCTTGATTTTCTGAGTTGATGTATTAGGGTGGTAGTCTGGGAATGCAGCTTCAAAGAGGTCTGTTTGATTTTACGTGACATTTGAAACTCTGCAGGGCTAACCTTTTCACTCTCAGGGCCAATCTTGACACTGGACCTGGAATCCTGTGATACTGAAGAGTCTGCTAGTCTGCACTGGTAATTGATAACCAGTTACATTGTGCAGGGCTAAGTTCAGAAGAAACCAAGAAAACTGAGAGCCATGTCTGCTCTCTGAAAACCTGGATATTTTACCACATGCCTTTCTAGTGGTTGGGCAGTATCCCTTTCCCTCTCAGAGACGCCATTTTCTTTTATGTTCCATGAAAGCTAGAACGGGGCTTTATTCAGGTTACAGATGCTGGTGTTTTGCAAGGCTGATGTGCTGCAATGCAGGATTGTAGCAGCTATTTAGGGATGTGTATAGCAAAAACTTTCTTCTGCCTTTGTGTCCTGAGTGTGTTCTCTATAAGCAGCATTCCTGGGGATATTTAGAAATGCAAGTTGGCCGGTGGTGGTGGCACACACCTTTAATCCCAGCACTTGGGAGGCAGAGGCAGGTGGATCTCTGTGTGATCGTGGCCATCCTGATCTATAAGAGCTAGTTCCAGGACAGGCTCCAAAGCTACAGAGAAACCCTGTCTTGAAAAACGAAAACCAAAAAATAAAAAAAAAAGGAAAAAGGAAAGACATGCAAATTGATAGGCTTTCCTCCTCTGAAGAGCTCTGAGGATGGAGCCCAGGTGTTTGAGTTATAACAAGTGCTCTTGGGTGGTATAGACACTTGCTCAACCTTGTTTACAATTTTCTAGAAAAAAGCTTCTTAAACATTTTCCACTAATGACCCCTTTTTTGCCTGAGAAAATTTCATGCAAAACCAGGATAGAGGTATATGAAATAGGTATACAAATAAATCACTTACTGATAATAAATCATAAAAATTTAATTAAATACAATTCTTTGATGTAATGTTGTTATTAATATGCAAGAAAATTTGTAAGCTAATGAGATGGATATGCTTATATAATTTTGCATAAAGAATTTAATCTTGCTGGATTATTTAATACTATAAGACAGATAGCGTCTTCTCTTTTTAAAGAGTTGATTGATATTTTGATTTCATAATAATCATTACTGGGAATGCTACTTTTCATAAACACAGTACAAAATGGCCAAAGTATTCTTTTTTTTTTTTTGAGACAGGATCTCTCTTACCATGAGCAGTTATCAAGCTCCAAATGTCAGTAGTACAAGGTAGAGAAACCCTGAATGGGAGGATTGGCAAGGGGCAACCTTGCTGCAGGTTCCATCACTGGCTGGAGCATCTTGCAGGAAAGGGTGAGAGTGGAGAAAAAACTTCGGTGTATTCTAAAGTCTGGAGTAAAAATAAGCAATGTGTGGACCACGATGTTCAACCATGCAACAAGCCTTCCTAAAGGGAGGGTGGAGCTGCCTAACCTCACACTGCCTTCAGCTCTGAGACAATGATTAAATCCACTGGGAATTAGATGAAAACCTATTCCATTTGGTATTTCACAGCTCCATAAAAAGAGAGATTAATTTACAGACACATCAAGGACTTTGTCTTCTTTTAGAAAATCACAAATACATTTAGGTATATTTAGCACTTAAGAAAGTATTCAGGACAGACAATTTCATTTGTGTCAGGGGCTAGGGAGATGGTTCAGTGGGTAATGAAGACTTCAGTCTAGGTCCTGTATAAAAATGATCAGCATCTAACCTCAGGACTTGAGGGTAGGTGGGGGATAGTAGGCAGAGACAGCAGATTTCCTGAAGTTTGCTGCCCATCCAGTCTGGTAGAATCAGTGAGAGAGAAAGATTATCTCTCAAAAATTAGATGGAGAGTAACTGAGGAAGATATCTTGGCTTCTAGCCTCCACACATGAATATTTATGCATTCCTCCATTAATTTTTTGTTTGTGTCTTCTAAACTCATTTACATGCAATCCCTTCATCCTTTGTAAGACCTGTTTACTTCCTGTCAAGTGTACACACTTGAGTAAGTCTACTGTGGCGCAAAAGAATAGGGCAAGTTGAAAAGTGGATAGATGAAGCTGTCAGGCCAAACCCAGGAGAAAGGGGGCTAATTGAGTAGCAGTTTGGGGGAGGATTACAGAAGACCTTTCCCATTCAGGATGCTGACTTTGCCTGAGGGCTGACATCCCTCCATTAGGATTTCATTGGCTAGCTTTGAGACTTTAATTTCAGAATATACATTGGAAATGTGTCTCAGTGATAGAGCACTTTCCGGGCATGCACAAGACTCAGTATTAAAAAATTTTCAGCTAGAACAGGAATATTCTTGAGAACTGTATCTCTGTTCATTCCATAAATGTTTTCTGATCAGCTTTCTAAGTGCAGTAAAAGCAACAGGGCACTAAAACAGCTCTCATTACTTAAATGTAGAAGATGGATGAATGTGTGATCTGTTTGCGAGCAGTTACATTAACAGACATGTAGGCTGTATGTGATTGGCATTTTCAAACTTTTCTACTGTGGTGGAGAAGGTAGTCTAAAGCGTGCAGAAGAAAGACAGCCAAGACCCAAGACATTTACCCAAAGAGTTTACCAGCTCCTCAAACGTTTAAGGGCAGGAGTGCTACAATCTACTCAATTATTGATGTCTTAGACATGCATTTGGAACCATATTAAACAAAGTCCTCTTGTTCTTCTTCTTCTTCCCTGAACTATACTAAATGTTAACTTCTCATGGTTGTTGTAGGCTGTGTTAAGGGTAGAGTGAGGCATGAATTGCCTAGCATAAAATTTGTTGTGTAACTTTTATTTTTATTTATTTATTTATTTATTTATTTATTTATTTATTTATTTATTAAAGATCTCTGCCTTCTCCCCGTCACCACCTCTCATTTCCCTCCCCCCCCCCATCAAGTCCCCCTCCCTCATCATCCCTAAGAGTGATCCGGGTTCCCTGCCCTGTGGGAAGTCCAAGGACCACCCACCTCCATCCAGGTCTAGTAAGGTGAGCATCCAAACTGCCTAGGCTCCCACAAAGCCAATACGTGCAGTAGGATCAAAAACCCATTGCCATTGTTCTTGAGTTCTCAGTAGTCCTCATTGTCTATTATGTTCAGCAAGTAACTTTTATAATCAAGTCCATCTGAGATAGTTTGAATGAGAAATGTTGCCCATAGGCTCAGATATTTGAACACTTGGTCCACAGTTGGTGGCACTGTTTGCGGAGGCTATGGAACTGTAGGAAACGGATCCTTGAGGGAAGAAATATGGGAAATGGAGCCACAGGATTTGGTACTTGACCTGCTGGGTTCCAGTCTTGCTTTGGCTCAGTATTTGCTCACTGTGCTCCCTTTCCTCTCTTTTGGAGTGGGAATGTGTATTTTGTGCCATTTTGCATGGGAAGGATGTAATTAGCATTTTGATTTTTATAGGGGGTTATGGTTAAAAAATTGCCTTAAATCTCAGAGGAAACTTTCGACTTTTGAATAGTTCAGAATCTGTACAAGACTATGAGCATTTTTGAAGTTGGACCACATGCATTTTGCACCGTGGAACAGCTATGGTTTTTTGAGGAGCAGAAGAGGAAATGTGGTGCCTGGAATGAACCATGTCATGCGGAACTCAGGTTCTAATGAATACTTGATCCCCAGTTGGTAGTGCTATTTTTGAAGTTATAGAATCTTTAAGAGGTGAAGTCTTGCTCGAGGTAGTATGTCACAGGAGTTATGCCTTTAGGAGTTTATAACCTTGCCCCACTTTCAGTTTATACTCTGCTTCACCTTTGTGATTTAAGATGTGATCTCTCAGCTCCTTGCTTCAGCTGCTTGATGCCATGCCTCCCCCACCATTATGGACTCTTCTTTTAGAACTAGGAGCCAACGTACCTTTTCCCATAAATTGCCTTTGGTTCCAGTGTATTAGCACAACAACAAAAGGAGTGCATACACCATCACATGGTGGATGGTCATTTCCCTTCCAATGAAATTGTAAGCAAATGTTCCAGATAAGTAGACCCAACAATGTCACATTCAAATACAGCTCCATTAGTACCCTAAGTAGTGCAAAAAGGACATCTGGGGACAGACATTCACTCAGTGAGCACCATTCAAGGCTCTACTAGATTGTGTTGGAAAACAACAAGCACAGAGGGGAAAAAGCTCCCAGTCCATGCAGTGTATCGTGTTTTTGCGCAAGTTGCTGCTGGAGGGGCACTACTAGCAAAGGAAACTGTGCATCTTGGGCAGCGCTTCAACTGTTGTGACTATCTTAGTCTCATAGTTGCTGTCATGGAATACACTGACATAAACCATCTTAGTGAAGAAAAGGATTATTTTCACTCTCAATTCTAGGTTATAGCTTGTCTTGTAGGGGAAATTAAGGCAGGAACTTCAATAACTAGTCCCATTCTAAGTCAAGAGCAGAAAATGCATGCATGCACACTTAGTATTCAGTTAGCTTATTCTATTCTTATACAGTCCATAGCCTGAAACCAGGGAATAGTGCTGTCCACTTTTTGGCTGGGTCTTTCCACATCAATGAAGGCAATTAAAACAATCCCTCACTGACTTGCCTGAAGGACAACTTGGTCTGTACAATCTCTCACTGTGACTCAAATAAAACTCATCACCACAATGGCCCTACACATTTAGTAAGGAAAAGAAGGGAGACTGTTATTTTGAGAGGCTTTGCTGAGGTAGCGCTCTGTTAGAAATCAAGGCACCCCCATTTCCAGCCTTAACGTCCACCCAGTTCCTGTTCAACTTGTAAACTGGGAGGTATGAACTTACAGAATGCCTTCTGAGTGAGTTTCTAAGGTTGTCATTCACGATTCCATTGGAAACCACCCCCACTTCTTCAGTGAACTCAAGTACCCTTTTTTTCTGAAGTTCAGAGCCTGGCCAGTTCAGGCTGCTTTTATATTCAAGCTCTACAGTTAGGGAAAGCTCTTACCTGCACAGAGCAATTTCTTCTGTTTTCTGAAGAAATCAGCATTCCCAGGTTGTTCTAATGGAGCTTACCTTTCACACATAGAGCTTATGACTCAACAGCAGTGGCCAGAAACTCTTTACTAATAAGAGGAAAGGTTTCTTTGGATGATGATATAAATTGAATTTTATTGACCTCCAAACACACTCCACAAAAATGTTTCAATGCAGAATTAGTTAAAAGCTTTTTCATAGAAACTTTTCTTTCGTTTTTTTTTGGACAGCTCTCACTATCCTGGAACTCACTATGTAGACTCTCCTCCCTCTCTGACTCCACTCCCTGGGGAATCTGCAGATCATAATGGCAGATCCAACTTTCCTCTGTCCTGTGCACTCTCACCTCACCTTAACACATCCCTAGGCTTTGCATTAGCCTCTAATACCTAGAAACACATACTGAGCTGGGCGAGGGTGGCGCACACCTTTAATCCCAGCACTCAGAAGGCAGAGGCAGGCGGATCTCTGTGAGTTTGAGGCCAGCCTGGGCTACAAGAGCTAGTGTCACGACAGCGAGGACTGTTATACAGAGAAACTTTGTCTCAAAAAAAGAAAAAGAAAAAAACAAAAACAAAAACTCCAAACAAACAAAAAAAGAAATACATATTGGTAGCCATACTTGGCAGGAATTCAGAAGCACTCTCCACCAGATAATTCAGACTCACTACATTCTCCTAAGATCCAGAAAAGCAACAGAAACCAAGGAATGCAAAACTCACCCCTAAGATGAGAGCAAATATCAATTCCTAGAATTATAATCATCCAAAACTCAGTTGCTTGGATGCCAGCATAAAACACAGTCAATAACAGTTAGGACAACATGTCTCCATTAGAGCCCAGCAACCCTACCACAAATGAAATATAGCTGAAGCACAAGACAAGGACTTCAAAATAAATAATATAAATATGATCAAGGACATTAAAGAGCATATGAATAAATCTGTAAATAAATTCAATGAGAACACAAACAGTGGAATAAAATGAAAGAAACTTTTTGAGCCATAAAATTGTGTGAGTTCGAGGCCAGTCTAGTCTACAGTGTGAGTTCCAGGACAGGCTCCAAAGCTACACAGAGAAACCTTGTCTTGAAAAAACCAGTCAATCAGACAATCAAAAAACCTGAAAACACAAATAACAAAAAAAGACATGAATGTGGAAATAGAATAAATAAAGAAAATCCATGCCAAGGGAAAACTGAAAGTAAATGTTTGGAAAGCTCAGAGGCAAGCCTCACCAACAGACTCCAGGAGATGGAAGACAGAATCTCTGACATTTAAGAAAAGATAGAAGAAATGGGTACCTCAAAGAAAATGTTTCCTAGAAATGCAACCTTAATATCAAGAATAGACATCACCTTGGGGTAAAAAAATGGAAAAGATATTTCAAGAAAATGAACCCAAGAAGGAAGCCAGAGTAGCTATTTTAGTATCTGACAAAACAGATTAAAGCCAAAACTAATTAGAAGATCTAGGGAAGGATGCTGCATACTCATCAAAGGAAAAATCCACCAAGAGAATATTGTAATTCTTAACATCCATCCACCAAACACAAGGGCACTTAAGTTCATAAAAGACACAGCACTACAAGTAAAAACATGTATTGATCCCTTAAAGAGTGATAGTGGGAGATTTCAATACCCCACTCTCACCAATAGACAGGTCATGCAGACAAAAACTAAACAGAGAAATGCTGGAGCTGACATCATAAACCAAAGGGTTATAGCAGATATTTATAGAGCATTTTACCCAAACATAAAAGAATAAACCTTATTCTCTGCACTTCATGGAACTTTCTCCAAAATTGACCACATACCTGGACACAGAGCAAATCAAAATAGATACAAGAAAATTGAGGCAACATCCTAAATCCTAACTGACCACCACATCAACAACAGGAAGCTTACAAACTCATGGAAACTGAATAACTCTCCTGAATAAAAAGTGAATCAACAGAAATCAAGAAAGAAATTAAAAACATTTTAGAATTGAATGAAAATGGAAGGACAACATACCCAAACTCATGGGACACAATGAAAGCAGTTCTTAGAGGTAATTTCATAGCACTAAGTGCCTTCATAAAAAAATTAGAGAGTTCTTACATGGGTAAATTAATGACATATATGAAAGCTCTAGAAGAAAAAGAAGAAATAACACCCAAAAGGAGTAAACAGCAAGAAATAACCAAACTCAATATGGAAATCAATAAAATAGAAACAAACAAGCAAGCAATAAAAATGAATCAAACAAAGAGTTGGTTCCTTGAGAAAATCAATAAGAATGATAAAGACTTAACCAAATTAACTAAAAGATGGAGAAAAATCAAATTAATAAAATGAGAGATGAAAGAAGGGACTAAAGACTCTGGGAAAATCCAGAGAATCTTAAGAACATATTTTCAATTTTTTTTTTCAAAAACTCTGCATTCAACTAAATTGGACAACCTAAAAGAAATAGACAAATTTCTTGATATATATCATCTACCAAAATTAAATCAAGATCAGATAAACAATTTTATTTATTTTTATTTTTTATTTTTTTGACGATAAAAGGCTTTTATTATGACAGTGCTGTGATTATTTTAGAATGATTGGATACAGCCAAACTAGCAGTTAAAGCAGGTGTACTACAATGGATTGGTAAATGCAAAACAAACCACAACCCGGTTTGTAAACTCCATGGACATCTCACAATGTGGAATTTCTTCCCTCATGTTTCCTTTTCTTTATGTCTCTCTCACTGCTTTGACTTTTTTAATGTGTATGGGTGTTTTGCTTGTATATGAGTATGCCATGTACATCCAGTGCCCACAGGGGCCTGAGAGGGCTGCAATCCCCTGGAACTGGAGCTATAGGTGTTTGTTACTAACCATCATGTGTGAGCTAGGAATTGAGTCTGGGTCCTCTGGCAAAGCCGCAAGTGCTCTTAAGTCCTGAGCCCTCTCTCTAGTCTACATGGGACAGTTCTCATATTGTAGTTCAGGTTGGTTTAGAACACACTATGCAGAGCAGGCTGGGTTTGAACTGGTGGTAATCCCTCTGGCTCAGCATCTTGAGCTGTGTCATCCCTCATCTTTCCATAGTCAAAATGATTTGCTCCTATCTTTGGGCACTTGGATGATTTACCCATGTACTATTTTAGGCTGTTCTATATTTTATTTATTCATTCCATATATGCAGGAAGATCTGCCAACTGTGGGAGGCATAGTTCCCCTGGGCAAGGAAACTCTGAGCAGTGTAAGTTGAGAGGAAGCTACTGAATATGTACATTATATGTACATATATATGTATATGACACTTCTGTGCAGTAACTAGAATCAAGTGCATGAAATATATGAAAAGGCATTTAGTGACCTGGCTTTCATGGTGCTCTATACCTTCAAACTACAAACAGACATGGAGGAATTCACTAAACATAATTTATATAGTTTTAGCTGGTACAATTTTAAGTCGAAGCAAAGTACTACTTCCACTAAGACACACGATTTTCACCTCTGTGCATCCAACCAAACTGTTCAAGCTGTTCAAGAGGGTCAATCAGATGGCTCAGTTGATAAAGGCACTGAGCTCAATTCTCAGAATCTACATGGTAGAAGGAGAGAACCTTTGCCCTCAGCTATTATTTGACCTCCTCATGTGCTCTGTAGCATTGTGCACATAGATAGATAGATAGATGGTAAATGGATAGATGGATAGATGGATGGATGGATGGATGGATAGATAGATAGATGGATAGATGAATGGATGGATAGATAGATGGATGGATGGTAGATAGATAGATAGATAGACAGATAAACAATTTTCTTTTTTGTTTTAAGTTTTTTTTAATTAATTTATTTAATTATTAAAGATTTCTGCCTCTTCCCCGCCACCACCTCCCATTCCCTCCCCCTCCCCCAATCAAGTCTTCCTTCCTCCTCAGCCCAAAGAGCAAGCAGGTTTCTCTGCCCTGTGGGAGGTCCAAGGACCACCCACCTCCATCCAGGTCTATTAAGGTGAGCATCCAAACTACCTGGGCTCCCACAAAGCCATTACGTGCAATAGGATCAAGAACCCATTGCCATTGTTCTTCAGTTCTCAGTAGTCCTCATTGTCCATTATGTTCACCGAGACCGGTTTTGTCCCATGCTTTTTCAGTCCCCGGCCAGCTGGCCTTGGTGAGTTCCCGATAGAACATCCCCATTGCCTCAGTGTGTGGGTGCACCCCTTGCGGTCCTGAGTTCCTTGCTCGTGCTCTCTCTCCTTCTGCTCCTCCTTTGGATCGTGAGACTTCAGTCCAGTGCTCCAATGTTGGTCTCTGTCTCTGTCTTCTTTCATCGCCTGATGAAGGTTAATATTCAGGGGGATGCTTATATGTTTTTCTTTGGGTTCACCTTCTTATTTAGCTTCTCTAGAATCACGAATTATAATCTCAATGTCCTTTATTTATGGCTAGAAACCAAATATGAGTGAGTACATCCCATGTTCCTCTTTTTGGGTCTGGCTTACCTCACTCAGGATAGTGTTTTCAATTTCCGTCCATTTGTATGCAAAATTCAAGAAGTCATTGTTTTTTACTGCTGAGTAGTACTCTAATATGTATATATTCCATACTTTCTTCATCCATTCTTCCATTGAAGGACATCTAGGTTGTTTCCAGGTTCTGGCTATTACAAACAATGCTGCTATGAACATAGTTGAGCATATACTTTTGTTGTATGTTTGGGCATCTCTTGGGTATATTCCCAATAGTGGTATTGCTGGGTCGAGAGGTAGGTTGAACCCGACTTTCCTGAGAAACCGCCACACTGCTTTCCAAAGTGGTTGCACAAGTTTGCATTCCCACCAGCAATGGATGAGAGTGCCCCTTTCTCCACAACCTCTCCAGCAGAGGCTATCATTGGTGTTTTTGATTTTAGCCATTCTGACCGGTGTAAGATGGTATCTTAATGTTGTCTTGATTTGCATTTCCCTGATTGCTAAGGAAGTTGAGCACGATCTTAAGTGTCTTTTGGCCATTTGAACTTCTTCTGTTGAAAAGTCTCTGTTCAGCTCAGTGCCCCATTTTATAATTGGATTGATTAGCCTTTTACGGTCTAATTTCTTGAGTTCTTTGTATATTTTGGATATCAGACCTTTGTCAGTTGCGGGGTTGGTGAAGATCTTCTCCCAGTCAGTGGGTTGCCTTTCTGTCTTAGTGACAGTGTCCTTTGCTTTACAGAAGCTTCTCAGTCTCAGGAGGTCCCATTTATTCAATGATGTCCTTAGTGTTTGTGCTGCTGGGGTTATACGTAGGAAGTGTTCTCCTGTGCCCATGTGTTGTAGAGTACTTCCCACTTTCTCTTCTATCAGGTTCAGTGTGTTTGGACTGATATTGAGGTCTTTAATCCATTTGGACTTGAGTTTTGTGCATGGTGATATATATGGATCTATTTTCATTCTTCTACAGATTGACTTCCAGTTCTGCCAGCACAATTTGTTGAAGATGCTCTCTTTTTTCCATTGTATGCTTTTAGCTCCTTTATCGAAAATCAGGTGTTCATAGGTTTGTGGGCTAAAGTCAGGGTCTTCTATTCTATTCCATTGGTCGACTTCTCTGTTTTTATGCCCGTACCAAGCCGTTTTCAGTACTGTAGCTATGTAATAGAGTTTGAAGTCAGGGATGGTAATGCCTCCAGACGATCCTTTATTGTATAAGATTGTTTTGGCTATCCTGGGTTTTTTGTTTTTCCATATAAAGTTGATTATTGTCTTCTCCAGATCTGTGAAGAATTTTGATGGGATTTTGATGGGGATTGCGTTGAATCTATAGATTGCTTTTGGTAGAATTGCCATTTTTACTATGTTGATCCTCCCAATCCAAGAGCAAGGGAGGTCCTTCCATTTTCTGGTGTCCTCTTCAATTTCTTTCTTCAAAGACTTAAAGTTCTTGCCAAATAGATCTTTCACTTCCTTGGCCAGAGTTACCCCAAGGTATTTTATGCTATTTGTGGCTATCGTGAAAGGTGATGCTTCTCTGATTTCCCTCTCTGCTTCCTTATCCTTAGTGTATAGGAAGGCAACTGATTTTTTGGAGTTGATTTTGTATCCTGCCACATTACCAAAGGTGTTTATCAGCTGTAGGAGTTCTTTGGTAGAGTTTTTGGGGTCGGTTATGTATGCTATCATATCATCTGCAAATAATGAAAGCTTAACTTCTTCCTTTCCAATACGGATCCCCTTGATCCCCTTATGTTGTCTTATTGCTATTGCTAGAACTTCAAGCACTATATTGAAGAGGTATGGAGAGAGTGGACATCCTTGTCGTGTTCCTGATTTTAGTGGGATGGCTTTGAGTTTTTCTCCATTTAATTTAATGTTAGCTGTCGGCTTGCTGTAAATAGCTTTTATTATATTTAGGTATGACCCTTGTATCCCTAATCTCTCCAAGACCTTTATCATAAAGGAGTGTTGAATTTTGTCGAATGCTTTTTCAGCATCTAATGAAATGATCATATGGTTTTTTTCTTTCAGTTTATTTATATGGTTGATTACATTGATAGATTTGCGTATGTTGAACCAGCCCTGCATCTCTGGAATGAAGCCTACTTGATCATAATGGATAACTTTTCTAATGTGTTCTTGGATTCGGTTTGCCAGTATTTTATTGAGAATTTTTGCGTCGATGTTCATGAGTGAGATAGGCCTGTAATTCTCTTTCTTGGTTGGGTCTTTGTGTGGTTTTGGTATCAGGGTAACTGTAGCTTCATAAAAGGAATTTGGCAATGACTCTTCTGTTTCTATATTGTGAAATACATTAAGAAGTATAGGTATTAGCTCTTCTTGGAAGTTCTGGTAGAATTCTGCATTGAAACCATCTGGCCCTGGGCTTTTTTTGGAAGGGAGATTTTTGATAACTGTTTCTAATTCTTCGCGACTAACAGGTCTATTTAGATCGTTCACCTGGTCTTGGTTTAGGTTTGGTATATGGTACTTATCTAAAAAGTGTCCATTTCTTTTGCATTTTCCAGTTTTGTGGCATACAGGCTTTTGTAGTAAGATCTAATGATTCTCTGAATTTCCTCTGTGTCTGTGGTTATGTCCCCCTTTTCATTTCTGATCTTATTTATTTGCGTGTTCTCTCTCTGTCGTTTAATTAGTTTGGATAGGGGTTTGTCAATCTTGTTGATTTTCTCCAAGAACCAACTTTTTGTTTCATTGATTCTTTGGACTGTTTTCTGTGTTTCTATTTTGTTGATTTCTGCCCTCAGTTTGATTATTTCCAGTCTTCTACTCCTCCTGGGCGCGTCTGCTTCTTTTTTTTCTAGAGCTTTCAGGTGTGCTGTTAAGTCCCCAATGTATGCTTTCTCCGTTTTCTTTAAGTGGGCACTTAGTGCTATGAACTTTCCTCTTAGCACTGCTTTCATCGTGTCCCATAGGTTTGAGTATGTTGTTTCTTTGTTTTCATTAAATTCAAGGAAGACTTTAATTTCTTTCTTAATTTCTTCCTTGACCCAGGTGTGGTTCAGTAGTTGACTGTTCAGTTTCCATGAGTTTGTCAGCTTTCTGGGGGTAGCTTTGTTGGTGGCTTCTAACTTTAATCCGTGGTGATCTGATAAGACACAGGTGGACACTGATATTTTTTTGTATCTGTGGAGGTTTCCTTTGTTTCCAAGTATGTGGTCAATTTTCGAGAAGGTTCCATGAGCTGCAGAGAAGAAGGTGTATTCTTTCCTATTTGGGTGGAGTGTTCTATAGATGTCTGTTAAGTCCATTTGATTCATTACCTCCAACAATTCTCTTAATTCTCTATTAGTTTTCTGTCTGATTGACCTGTCCATTGGTGAGAGAGGTGTGTTGAAGTCTCCTACTACTAGTGTGTGTGATTTGATGTCTGCCTTGAGTTTTAGCAATACTTCTTTTACATAAGTGGGTGCTTTTATATTAGGGGCATAGATATTCAGGATTGAGACTTCATCCTGCTGAATCGTTCCTGTTATGAGTATAAAGTGTCCCTGTCGATCTCTTCTGATTGATTTTAGTTTGAAGTCAGTTTTGTTAGAAATTAGTATGGCCACACCTGCTTTTTTCTTAGGACCATTTGCTTGAAAAACCTTTTCTCAACCCTTTACTCTGAGTAGATGCCTGTCTTTGTGGTTGAGATGAGTTTCTTGCAAGCAGCAGACTGTTGGATCCTGTTTTCGTATCCAATCTCTTAGCCTGTGCCTTTTTATTGGTGAATTGAGACCATTAATATTAAGTGATATTAATGACCAGTGGTTGTTAACTCCGGTTATTCTTACTGCTTTTGGTAGAAGAGTTTGTGTGTCTCCCTTCTTTGAGTTGTGCTGTTGAAGGGTCGCTAGATGCCTGGGTTATTGTAGGCAGTGTTGGCAATGTTGGATTCCTTGGGTTGTGATTTTCCTTCTATTACTTTCTGTAGGGCTGGATTTGTGGCAACGTATTGTTTAAATTTGTTCTTATCCTGGAATGTCTTGTTTTCTCCATTGATAGTGAACGATAGCTTGGCTGGGTATAGTAGTTTGGGTTTGCATCCATGGTCTCTTAGTTTCTGTAGTACCTCTATCCAGGACCTTCTGGCTTTCATGGTTTCCATAGAGAAGTCAGGTGTAAGTCTGATCGGTTTACCCTTATAAGTTACTTGGCCTTTTTCCTTTGCAGCTCTTAATATTCTTTCTTTAATCTGTATATTTTGTGTTTTGATTATTATATGGCAAGGGTCGTTTTTTTTTGATCCAGTCTGTTTGGTGTTCTGTATGCTTCTTGAATATTCAAAGGAATATCTTTCTTTATGTTGGGGAAGTTTTCTTCCATAATTTTGTTAAAAATGTTTTCTGGACCTTTGAGCTGTGCCTCTTCTCCTTCTTCTATCCCTATTATTCTTAGGTTTGGTCTTTTTATTGTGTCCCATATTTCCTGAATGTTTTGTGATGAGAATTTGTTGGTTTTGGTATTTTCTTTGATCAGTCCGTTTATTTTCTCTATGTTGTCTTCAGAATCTGAGATTCTTTCTTCTATCTCTTGTATTCTATTGATTATGCTTGTTTCTGTAGTCTCTGCTCGTTGACCTATATTTGCCATATCCAGCTGGTCCTCAGTTTGTGTTTTCTTCCTTGCTTCCATTTCAGTTTTCAATTCTTGGACTGTTTCCATTACCTGTTTGATCGTTTTTTCTTGGCTTCCCAGGGTATCATTTACATATTTACTCATTTCTTCAAACTTTTTGTTATACTTCTCATCCATTTCTATGAGGGCGTTTTTTACATGTTGTTTAAGGGACTCTATTGCTTTCAAAAAGTCAGTTTTTTCCTCTTCTCCTGTGTTAGGGTGTTCAAGTCCTTGTGTTGTAAGATCATTGGGTTCTGGTGTTTTCGTGTTGTTTTTCAGATTGTTGGGTGGATTCTTGCCTTGGCGTCTGCCCATCTCCTCTTACCGATGCTATCTATTGGGTTTGATTTAATTGTAGCGGGGCAATCTGCTCTCAGTGCAGGCTTCACTGTTTCTTGCCCGCACTATCCTTCATCCAGTGCCTCTGCTGCCCGGGCCTGCCTGCCGGTGCCTCCACCGCCCGGAACTGTCTGTGCGCCGGTGCTTCCGCCGCCTAGGCCTGCCTGCCGGTGCCTTCGCCACCTGGGCCTGCCTGCGCGCTGGTGCTTCCGCCGCCTAGGCCTGCCTGCCGGGCCTGCCTGCCGTTGCCTCCGCCACCCGGGCCTGCCTGCATGCCGGTGCCTCTGCCGCCCGGACTTGCCTGCCTGCTGGTGCCTCCGCCTCCCGGGCCTGTCTGTGCGCCGGTGCTTCCGCCGCCTAGGCCTGCCTACCGATGCCTCCGCCGCCCGGGCCTGCCTGCGCGCCGGTGCTTCCGCCGCCTAGGCGTGCCTGCTGGTGCCTCCGCCATCCGGGCCTGCCTGCACCCCAGTACCTCTGCCGCCCGGACTTGCCTGCGTGCTGGTGCCTCCGCCGCCTGGGCCTGCCTGCGCGCCGGTGCTTCCGCCGCCTAGGCGTGCCTGCCGGTGCCTCCGCCACCAGGACCTGCCTGCCGGTGCCTCCGCCGCCCGGAACTGTCTGCGCGCCGGTGCTTCCGCCGCCTAGGCCTGCCTGCCGGTGCCTCCGCCACCCGGGCCTGCCTGCCGGTGCCTCCGCCACCCGGGCCTGCCTGCGCGCCGGTGCTTCCGCCGCCTAGGCGTGCCTGCTGGTGCCTCCGCCACCCGGGCCTGCCTGCACGCCGGTGCCTCTGCCGCCCGGACTTGCCTGCGTGCTGGTGCCTCCGCCGCCCGGGCCTGCCTGCGCGCCGGTGCTTCCGCCACCTAGGCGTGCCTGCTGGTCCAGATAAACAATTTTCAAAAGACCTATAACCCTTAGTGAGATAGAAACAGTAATTAGAAGTTTCCCAACCTATTCCTGAGTATGCAAATGAGTGAGTTGTTAGGGGATTGTGTTAATTAAATAAAATTAACCTTGGGTTAGGAGGCTGAGATAGCAACTAGTTGAGAGAAAGTAATCATAAAGCATCTGAGGGCATCTAGAAGAGATAGAGAGAAACACACTGTAAGAAGAAGGAAGAAGTAGGGAGGGGTTTTGAGTGGCACAGTTTTTTTTTTGTTGTTGTTGTTTTGGCAGAGCAGCTAGGAGAGCAGGTTAGTAGGTTAGTTAGTTGCCATTCAACCTTTCTCAGCTAGCAGGTTTTCATCCCAGCCTTTGAACCTCGAGTTTAATTTATAAACAGAACAATAGAGATTTAGTTAAAGCTACCTTTTGACAGAGCTGGTGCCTATGGGAACAGAATTCCCACTAGACTCGGGCCTGCATTGCCAGAGAATCAGGCCAGTAACTGTGAAGTTGCAATTCCTGACTGAAATAGCAGTAGATTAAGGTTATGTATTTGTTTTTGTATCATATTATATTATATTATATTCCCTTAGAAGCCTGTTCATTTTCTAATGAGAGACAGAAAGGTAATGTATTTGAATGGGTGGGGAGGAACTGGGAGGAGTAGAAGGAAGGGCAACTGTAATCAGGATGTATTATACAAGAGAAAAATCTATTTTCAAGAAAAGGAAAATAATATCATGTTAGAGAATAAGAGTGCAGGGATCTCTGCAGTGCTAACTGGGACTTTATTCAATTATTATTGAAACTTAGCAAAATTGTACCAAGTGTCAAACAAAATTCAATTGATGCTTATTGAAAAGATATTGAACTTTTGAACAATATTTTATGTAATTTCCATTTTCTTTCTGAAACAAAATATACCTGTAGTGTGTGTATAGTAAAATTTACTTAAAATATGTCTCCCAACCAAAAAAAAAAAAAAAAATCTCAGGGCCAGACAGATTCAATGCAGAATTCTACCAGATTTTCAAAGAATTAACACCAATAGTCCTTAAATTATTTCACAATAAAGAAACAGAAGGAACATTGCCTAACTCCTTTTATAAGGTCACAATTACCTTGATACCTAAACCACATTAAAAATCCAACAAAGAGAAATTACAGACCAATTTTCCTTATGAACATAGATGCAAAAATTCTCAGCAAAATACTTGCAAACCAAATAAAAGAGCACATCAAAAAGATTATCCACCATGATCAAGGAGGCTTCATCCCAGAGATGCAGGGATAGTTCAACATATGTATAAACAGACCGAATGACAAAACCATATAATTCAGCACCCTATTAGATGATGAATAAGCCTTTGACAAAATCCAACACCCCTTCATGATAAAAGTCCTGGAGAGATCAGGGATACAAGGGACATACTTCAACATAATAAAGGCAATTTGCAGCAAGCCTACAGCCAACATCAAATTCAATGGAGAGAAACTGAAAGCAATTCCATTAAAATCAGGAGCAAGACAAAGCTGTCTACTCTCTCCATGCCAATTCAAAGTCTTAGATAGAGCAGTAAGACCACTAAAGAAGAACACGAGTATGCAAATTGAAAAGGAAGAAATCAAAGTATCTTTGTCTTAAGGTAGTCTGATAGTGTATATAACTGACTCTAAAAATTCCAGTGAGGAACTCCGACAGCTGATAGTTGCTTTCAGCAAAGTCTCTGGGTTCAAAGTTAATTCACAGAAATCAGTAGTCTTCATATATACAAATGACAAATGGATTGAGAAAGAGATAAGGGAAACAACACAGATTTTACAATAGCCTCAAATAATATAAAATATCTTGTGATAACTGTATCCAAGCAAAAGGAAGACTTGTATGATAAAAACTTCAACTCCTTGAAGAAAGAAATTGAATAAGATATCAGAAGATGGAAAGATTTCCCATGCTCATAGATCAGTAAGATCAACATAGTGAAATGGCCATTCTACCAGAAGCAGTCTACAGGTTCTATGCTAATCCCCACCAAAATTCCAACACAATTCTTTACTGAACTTGAAAGGACAATTTTTAGTTTCTTATGGAAACAAGCACACAAAATCCAGGATAGCTAAAACAGTCCTGAATAATAAAAGGACTGCTGGAGATATGACCATTCCTAATCTCAAGTTGTATCACAGATCGATAGTAATAAAAAACCATATAAAATAGTAATACAAACAGCACAAAAATAGGTGGCATGTTGATCCATGGAATAGAATTGAAGACCCAGACATAAGTTGACATACCTATGGATACCTGATTTTTGATAAAGAAACTAGAAATAGACACTGAGAAAAAAAGATAGCATCTTCAACAACTGGTGCTGGTCAAGATGAATTGTTGCATATAGAAGAATGCTAATAGATCCATATTTATCACCCTGCATAAAACTCAAGTCTAAGTGGATCAAAGACCTCAAAATAAAACCAGATGTACTGAACTTAATAGATGAGAAAGTAGGGAATAGCCTTGAATGTATTGGCACGGGAGAAGACTTGCTGAACAAAATACCAATAGCACAGGCACTAAGATCAACAATTAATAAATGGACCTTGTGAAACTGGAAAACTTCTGTAAGACAAAGGACACCGTTATTTGACTAACGCAGTGGGCTACAGAATATGAAAAGTTTTGGTCAACTACATATCTAACAGAGGGCTAATATCTAAAAATATATAAAAAACTAGATATCAAGAAAACAAATAACCCAGTTAAAAATGGGGTACAGATTTAAAGAGACAGAGAGAGAGAAAGAGGGGGGCTCTCAAAAATGGAAACAAAACTGCATGAGAAACACTTAAAGAAATGTTCAACATCTTTAGTCATCAGGGAAATGCAAATGAAAACTGGTTTGATCTTACACCAATCAGAATGGTTAAGATCAATAAAAAAATGACAACTCATGTTGGCAAGGATATGGGGTAAGAGAAATACTCATTCATTGCTGGTGGGCGTGCAAATTGTACAGCCACTGTGGAAATCAGTGTGATTGTGCCTCAGGAAAATGGGAATCTGTCTACCTCAAGATCCAACTATACTACTCCTGAGCATACAGCCAAATGCCACTTCATTCAGTCACAAAGACACTTGCTCAAATATGTTTATTGCTGCTGTATTTA